>NC_053391.1:184657038-184957038 GCF_905171765.1 Bufo bufo | reverse complement strand
TGCAGCCTTCCCTTCGCCATCGTTAATGCAGTGGTGAGCAGGTGTAACTACAAGCCGTACCATTCATTTCAATGAGACGGCTTGTTCCTGTTCTAGAGAAGTGAATGAAGTGAAGTGAATTGTAGTTACACCTGCTCACCACTGCGCTGTCGACGGCAAGCAGGTAAACAAACAAGGGAAGGCTGCACTCGCATGGAGCATGGCCTTCCCTTCAACCAGCTGATCGTGGGGGTGCCAAGGTGTCGGACCTGAGGATAGGTCATAAATATTAAAATCCCGGAAAACCCCTTTAACAACCAAATATGAAGGAAACTGGCTCAAGGTTTAGGCTACCTATGTCTTATACAAGGTATTAGGGCAAAATAAGCACAGGCTTCACCTGTACCATAGCTACTGAAACTAGTATGGGTCTCATGGAGGGTGGGCTTCTTAACTCAGGTTGGTCCCATCCTGAAAAGCCATGTATCTCTGTATAGGTATTCCTCATTCTGCACGTGCAACCAAGTGTGAAGGAAACTGGTTCCACGTTTATGCCACTTATGTCTTATATAAGGTATTGGGGTGAATAAACACTGGCTTCTCCTGTACATAGTTACATAGTTACATAGTTAATACGGTTAAAAAAAGACAAACGTCCATCAAGTTCAACCAAGGGATAGGTGGGGACGTGAATCCCAGAAGGAAGTGGGACTCAGATTTCTACACATTTTCATAAAGCATTTATTTTTTTTACTTTTAAGAATTTGTCTAAACCCTTTTTGAGACTGTACCATAGCTACAGGGGCTAGCATGGTCTTTATTATGGGTGATCTCCCTAACTTAGGTTGGCCCCATCCTGAAAGACCATGTAAATCTGTGCATTTATCCCTAATGCTACATGAACTGGATTTTTAGCAACCAAGGGTGAAAGTAACTGGCTCAAGGTTTATACCATCCATTTCTTATACAGGTCCTTTTCCAAAAATTAGCATATTGTGATAAAGTTCATTATTTTCTGTAAAGTACTGATAAACATTAGACTTTCATATATTTTAGATTCATTACACACAACTGAAGTAGTTCAAGCCTTTTCTTGTTTTAATATTGATGATTTTGGCATACAGCTCATGAAAACCCAAAATTCCTATCTAAAAAAATTAGCATATTTCATCCGACCAATAAAAGAAAAGTGTTTTTAATACAAAAAAAAGTCAACCTTCAAATAATTAAGTTCAGTTATGCACTCAATACTTGGTCGGGAATCCTTTTGCAGAAATGACTGCTTCAATGCGGCGTGGCATGGAGGCAATCAGCCTGTGGCACTGCTGAGGTGTTATGGAGGCCCAGGATGCTTCGATAGCGGCCTTAAGCTCATCCAGAATGTTGGGTCTTGCGTCTCTCAACTTTCTCTTCCCAATATCCCACAGATTCTCTATGGGGTTCAGGTCAGGAGAGTTGGCAGGCCAATTGAGCACAGTAATACCATGGTCAGTAAACCATTTACCAGTGGTTTTGGCACTGTGAGCAGGTGCCAGGTCGTGCTGAAAAATGAAATCTTCATCTCCATAAAGCTTTTCAGCAGATGGAAGCATGAAGTGCTCCAAAATCTCCTGATAGCTAGCTGCATTGACCCTGCCCTTGATAAAACACAGTGGACCAACACCAGCAGCAGACCATCACTGACTGTGGGTACTTGACACTGGACTTCAGGCATTTTGGCATTTCCCTCTCCCCAGTCTTCCTCCAGACTCTGGCACCTTGATTTCCGAATGACATGCAAAATTTGCTTTCATCTGAAAAAAGTACTTTGGACCACTGAGCAACAGTCCAGTGCTGCTTCTCTGTAGCCCAGGTCAGGCGCTTCTGCCGCTGTTTCTGGTTCGAAAGTGGCTTGACCTGGGGAATGCAGCACCTGTAGCCCATTTCCTGCACACGCCTGTACACGGTGGCTCTGGATGTTTCTACTCCAGACTCAGTCCACTGCTTCCGCAGGTACCCCAAGGTCTGGAATCGGTCCTTCTCCACAATCTTCCTCAGGGTCCGGTCACCTCTTCTCGTTGTGCAGCATTTTCTGCCACACTTTTTCCTTCCCACAGACTTCCCACTGAGGTGCCTTGATTCAGCACTCTGGGAACAGCCTATTCGTTCAGAAATTTCTTTCTGTGTCTTACCCTCTTGCTTGAGGGTGTCAATGATGGCCTTCTGGACAGCAGTCAGGTCGGCAGTCTTACCCATGATTGCGGTTTTGAGTAATGAACCAGGCTGGGAGTTTTTAAAAGCCTCAGGAATCTTTTGCAGGTGTTTAGAGTTAATTAGTTGATTCAGATGATTAGGTTAATAGCTTGTTTAGAGAACCTTTTCATGATATGCTAATTTTTTGAGATAGGAATTTTGGGTTTTCATGAGCTGTATGCCAAAATCATCAATATTAAAACAAGAAAAGGCTTGAACTACTTCAGTTGTGTGTAATGAATCTAAAATATATGAAAGTCTAATGTTTATCAGTACATTACAGAAAATAATGAACTTTATCACAATATGCTAAATTTTTTAAAAGGACCTGTACAAGGGATTGGGGCAAAATATGTGTTGGCTGCTAAGCTGAGCTCAGTCATGATTTTCTCTTAAATGGCATCTGTCAGCAGATTTATACCTATATGCGATTGGAAATGAAGGCGTCTGTGTTGGACCCATGTTCATATGTGCCCGCGTTGCTTGGTAAAAGAACCTCTCGGAACAACTATGGCATTGCTGTAACACCTAGAGGCTCTGCTCTCTCTGCAACTGCTGTGCCTCCTCCACTTTGACAGGGACAGGTATCATGAGGTTTTCACTGCCTGGCCCTGTCAATCAAAGTAGAGGGTGCAGCACTTCTTTCTTTTTACTAAATATATTGCCAGCAATAAACCATGTGCGGTTCATCCGATAAGTGCATTATCTGAGTGTTAGCAGCTGCTTTTTCTGGTATTGTATGATTTTCCTTTCTTTTTGAGAAGTGTGCATGTGTGTGTTCCTGTCTGTGTGATCGCCTCTATTGAAATCAATGATTTATTGGTACGTTTGCGTAATCTCTGACCATAAAGACCTCCCTTCTTCTTACAAAGTTAAATTAGTTTGTGGTGAGAAAATATCTTAGTTATCTAGTTTAATCAGCTAGATTTTCTTTAAATCCCAAGTGGCCCATTCATTGCCATACATGAGTATTTCCAGCTTGTGATGGGTAAAATACCCCTGGCTACATTCTATTCTGTTCTGTTCTATTTAGAGCTTTCGTATGCTCTATGCATTCACGCATACTGTTTCACTTTCTTGCCAATTAACAGAGACATGTTTGCAAAGTGTCTAAGAAAGGCAGAATACCCAAAGGAAACCGATGAGAACATGAAATGTCCATACAGGTGGTTCTATAGTGAAATATGGAAACTTGTTTGAATTGTTGTAGTCCGCATTATAAACAATATTTGTTAGATAAGTATTAAATAGATTGAAGGTTCCTTCCTGATTTCTGACTGGTGTATAAAACACGTGTCCTTTTGTTTTAAGATAGTCCTTGAAATCCCTGGATACTTTTAATTGTTTTCTAAAATACGTTACCGGTTTTTCCTCCTACATGTAATTTTTCTGCTTTAATTAAATATAAAGTCATGATTTCATTTTATTTCCAGGAATGTCATGGTGGAAATTTGTGATAGAAATCTCACAGAACATGAAATAATGACTGTTGGACGCCACTACAGTGCTCAAGAGAAGCTAGAAGTTGACTTAGGTCTTCTGATGGCTGTAGTCCAAGAACATCTGAAGAAAAAGTCATTTGAAAATTTTAGTAAACTCTATGATGCCTTTATATACAATGACCATGAAAGGTAAAATCAAAATCGTTTATTTTCCTTTCAAGTTATACAGTCACTTGAGTGAATCCATGACATCAAAATAGAACTTAAACAACAAAACAAACGCTAACTAAACAGTATTGTCACCTCACTAGGTACTTGGTCAACACACTCAATCAGACTCTCCGCAGTCAGCAGGTCATGCAGCTTCAGCTCCACTGAATGAGGCACTCAGCCCTGTATTTATTCCCCCTGGGCATCAAGCATTTCTGCTGCTTGAGGTGAAAAATTTAATTGGACCCCCTCCCCTTCCCCCCTGCCGAATCGATCTAACCCTTCCCCTCCAGTCCTACTGTTTAAAGGAGAACTCCCACCCAAAAAAAATTTCTCTGACCCTTTAGGAAGGTACATGATGTAAACTTTACTGAATGTAATTTTCTTACCAGTGTCTGTATTTGTGAGTTATAACCTCCCTTCTGTTCCTTAACCGTGTCATGTGACCAGCAATTAGACTTTCCAAATAGCACGGTATCTTATGTGTGATCAGTAAGTCAGTTTCTCTATGTATTGCTATAGGAGTCTCATTCTAAGGCCTAGTTCACACAAACTTTTTTTTGCGAGTGTACGGGCCGTTTCTTTGTGTTCCCTATACGGTCCGTATACAGTCAGTGCCAGTCGTATCAGCCATCAGTCAGTGCCACCAGCCACCAGTCACAGTGCCAGCAGTCATTGCCAGCCGTCTCAGCCACCAGTCACAGTGCCTGCAATCCCAGTCACCGGTCAGTGTCAGTTGTCTTAGCCATCAGTCAGTGCCAGCCATCTCAGCCATCAGTCACAATGCCAGCCGTCTCAGCCACCAGTCACAGTGCCCACAGTCTCAGCCACCAGTCAGTGTCAGTTGTCTTAGCCATCAGTCAGTGCCAGCTGTCTCAGCCAACAGTAAGTGCCAGCTGTCTCAGCCAACAGTAAGTGCCACCAGCCACAGCCACCAGTCACAGTGCCAGCAGTCTCAGCACCACCAGTCAGTTCCAGCCATCTCAGCAATTAGCTGCAGTCAACCGTCTCAGCCACAGCCACAGTCTCAGCATTACCAGTCAGTGCCATCCGTCTCAGCCACCAGTCACAGTGCCCGCAGTCTCAGCCACCAGTTAGCGCCAGCCGTCTCAGCCACCAGTCAGTGCCAGCCGTCTCAGCCATCAGTCACAGTGCCAGCAGTCTCAGCCATCAGTCAGTGCCACCAGTCACAGTGCCAACAGTCTCAGCACCATCAGTCAGTGCCAGTCGTCTCAGCCATTAGCCGCAGTCAATAGTCTCAGCCACAGCCACAGTCTCAGCACCACCAGTCACAATGCCCGCAGTCTCAGCCACCAGTCAGTGTCATTCGTCTTAGCCATCAGTCAGTGCCACCAGCCACAGCCACTAGTCACAGTGCCAGCCGTCTCAGCAATTAGCCGCAATCAACAGCCACAGCCGCAGTCTCAGCACCACCAGTCAGTGCCAGCAGTCAGTGCCAGCCGTCTCAGCCACCAGTCAGTGCCACCAGCCACAGCCAAGTCTCAGCTCTACCAGTCAGTGCCAGCCGTCTCAGCAATTAGTTGCAGTCAACAGTCTTAGCCACAGCTACAGTCTCAGCACCACCAGTCAGTGTCGGCCGTCTCAGCAACCAGTCACAGTGCCTGCAGTCTCAGCCACCAGTCAGTGCCAGTCATCTCAGCCACCAGTCAGTGCCAGTCGTCTCAGCCACCAGTCAGTGCCAGTCATCTCAGCCACAAGTCAGTGCCAGCCGTCTTAGCCACCAGTCAGTGCCAGTCATCTCAGCCACAAGTCAGTGCCAGCCGTCTTAGCCACCAGTCAGTGCCAGTCATCTCAGCCACAAGTCAGTGCCGGTCGTCTCAGCCACCAGTCAGTGCCAGCTGTCTCAGCCATAAGTCAGTGCCACCAGCCACCAGTCACAGTGCCAGCAGTCTCAGCACCATCAGTCAGTGCCAGCCGTCTCAGCCATTAGCCGCAGTCAACAGTCTCAGCCACAGCCCAGCCGCAGTCTCAGCACCAACAGTCAGTGGCAGCAGTTTTAGCCACCAGTCACAGTGCCTGCAGTCTCAGCCACCAGTCAGTGTCAGTCGTCTTAGCCATCAGTCAGTGCCACCAGCCACAGTGCCAGCAGTCTCAGTACCACCAGTCAGTGCCAGCCACCTCAGCAATTAGCTGCAGTCAACACTCTCAGCACCACCAGTGTCAGCAGTCAGTGCCAGCCGTCTCAGAGACCAGTCAGTGCCAGCCGTCTCAGACACCAGTTACAGTGCTCGCAGTCTCAGACACCAGTCAGTGCCAGTCATCTCAGCCACCAGTCAGTGCAAGCCATCTCAGCCACCAATCAGTGCCAGCTGTCTCAGCCATCAGTCAGTGCCACCAGCCCCAGCCACCAGTCACAGTGCCAGCAGTCTCAGCAATTAGCCGCAGTCAACAGTCTCAGCTACAGCCGCAGTCTCAGCACCAGTCAGTGCCAGCCATCTCAGCCACCAGTTACAGTACACGCAGTCTCAGCCACCAGTCAGCGTCAACTGTCTCAGCCACCAGTCATTGTCAGCCGTCTCAGCTATTTAATATAGACTGTTCCTACTAATGTTTATGCACTGCTGTTCTAGCATCCGTTATTGTAACGGGCTTAATGTCTAGTAATCAGGGCTTTTTTTCCTCAGAGAAAAGGTGGTGGAACTCAGCCCCCCTCCCCTGGCCACGCCCCTACCCACCCCTAGGACCGCCCCTAAAACCGCCCCTTTAGAGAACAGGGATGCAAGTAAAATTTGGGGGGGCTATAAAAGTCCAGCCCAGCAAAGAAACCCCCCAGATGGGGATGGCACTGTTAATGGGGGATCTGGGGATGGCACTGTTAATGGGGGATCTGGGGATGGCATCCACAGACCCCCCCCATCCTATAACAGTGCAATCCACAGACCCCCCCACCCCATAACAGTGCCATCCACAGACCCCCCCATCCTATAACAGTGCAATCCACAGACCCCCCACCCCATAACAGTGCCATCCACAGACCCCCCCACCCCATAACAGTGCCATCCACAGACCCCCCCCTTAACAGTGCCATCCACAGACCCCCCCTTAACAGTGCTATCCACAGACCCCCCCCACCCCATAACAGTGCCATCCACAGACCCCCCCACCCCATAACAGTGCCATCCACAGACACCTCCCCACCCCATAACAGTGCCATCCACAGACCCCCCACCCCATAACAGTGCCATCCACAGACCCCCCCTTAACAGTGCCATCCACAGACCCCCCCCCACCCCATAACAGTGCCATCCACAGACCCCCCCTTAACAGTGCCATCCACAGACCCCCCCCTCCCATAACAGTGCCATCCACAGACCCCCCCACCCCATAACAGTGCCATCCACAGACCCCCCCCACCCCATAACAGTGCCATCCACAGACACCCCCTAACCCATAACAGTGCCATCCACAGACCCCCCCCCCATTGCCGTTCCAGTACAGTTATAAAATGTGTAAAATTAATAATGATTCTATTCATGAGGCCCCCTCTGTAGTAGAACATTCAATATATCCATCCTACTCACAGGGCTGTTATCGTAATCCAGGCCGGCCGGGCAGACGAGCGGCAGCGTCACTGACTGACGTCACGTGCCTGCCCGGGCTACTTTATGAATGAAGCAGGCGGCGCAGGCCCGTGACGTCAGTCAGTGACGCTGCCGCTCGTCTGCCCGGCCGGCCTGGATTACGATAACAGCCCTGTGAGTAGGATGGATATATTGAATGTTCTACTACAGAGGGGGCCTCATGAATAGAATCATTATTAATTTTACACATTCTATAACTGTACTGGAGCTGGGGGCAGGAGCACAGTGAACGCACCAGCCCCCAGCTCCTCCTCCTAGTCCCTCCCCGCTGATACATCGCAGCCTGCGATGCTGGAGCATGGCAGGCTGCGATGTCAAAAGGTGGCGGAACGCCGTTCCGGTGCGTTCCGCCAGAAAAAAAGCCCTGCTAGTAATCAATAATATGTCTAATAATACCACACTGTACCATAACTAATAATACAAAGCATTGTACCCCAGATATAAATAATATCATGCACTGTATCCCCTGAAAAAGCCCTCTAAAAATATAATTTATACATTGTGCTTCCTGCTTGAAATAATTTTTTGCATATTGGCTCCCTTCAAGAATATAATAGTGCCCCCAGCTTGACACACACATACATGTGTATATTTATATACACCGGTGTGTATATATATATATATATATATATATATACATACATACATATTTACACACCTACAGACACATATATAGACACTAGACATGTATGCACTAATACACACATATGTACACTTACAAATTTACACACACACACACACACATATATATACAAGCATTTACACCCATATTTTGTAGGATGACATAGGAAGGCATGACTGGTAGGGGGGCCTCTGATCTAGGCCTGCACTTGTTTCTTGACGCTGGTGGGCACATCCTCCTCCCGACCTGATGCTTCCCACATGCTCATATGAGGTCACCCCACTCCGAGCAAGGTCCTGGTGCGCTTGTCGTGCTGCTGCTTTTGGACTCTCAAAAGTCCTGCAAGCACCCTGTAGCTGAAATTCAGGACGTGCTGCCCCCTCAATACAGCAGTGGAGGAGGCACATCCTGAGCTGGGTAGTAACACCATAGAGTACTGTACACAGTATGCACTGTTGTGTAAAAGGACTGGTACATGCGCATCGCTGCTGCCACCCTCCATTTACCCCTAGATGGTGCTGCCTGAGGCAGCCTCCTCACACTGCCTCATTGAAGATACGCCCCTGCTCCTGGGCTTACCTCAGGCTAGGGAAAACAGTTGTCCTGTAGTGGGAGGGAATGTCTCTTGTCTATTTAGCTGTCTCATATCTGTCTATTTTTCTATCTATCTAAATTGCAAAGATGAGGCAGCACTCCAAAGCTAGTGCATGAGTGATGGACCTGTTTATTCCCAAGGCAACGTTTCAGGGCTGAAACTTTGCCTTGGGAATAAACAGGTCCATCACCCATACACTAGCTTTGGAGTGCTGCCTCATCTTCGCAATTTGGATCTTTCAGTGGACTACTGCCTATTGTCCCGAAGGGATTGCACCCAACATCACTTCATCGACTGTGCTGCTGTTTCTTTTGTGTTCTATCTATCTATCTATCTATCTATCTATCTATCTATCTATCTATCTATCTATCTATCTATCTACCTACAGTGTCTATCTAAGGTATCTATCTATCTATCTATCTATCTATCTATCTATCTACCTTTCTTCTATCTACAGTATCTATCTATCTATCTATTTATCTATTTATCTTCTTTAATTCACTGACAATTTAGTTATACTGTAAATTTATGATTTGTATTTATGATTTGTAGGAAAGGATTGCTTCCACTCCAAGAAACTAGAATAATTTGTAAAGCCTTTAAAATGCCTCTGGCAGATGACCTTCTTCGCATTGTATTAGAAAAGTAAGTACTTAGACTCAGGACATGTACTGGCATAGGTATATACCATATGTTCTTTTTGAAACAGTTTCATGGAAATCTATTGTGATGATGAAGTGAAGTTTAATTAAATTGTATAAATACTGAAAACTTATACATCTGGGCGTTAATGGCAATGGAGTAAATGAAATAATCTAAAAACGTTTAAGTGTAAGTATAGTTTTCAAGAACCTCAGACATGTTATCAATGTAAGTCAGAAGTTCTTAGGACCATTTATTGAAACTGGCGCTGACTCGTAGTTCAAGTAGGTTGGAATGCATGTCAGATTGTTGTTTCCCTTCAGTCCCTGACTATCACGCTCGTCATCGACAGACTATTGGAATATATTATTATGTCTTTGTCTCTCTTTAATGAAGTCAAGAAGGGATACCATGAACCAAATAAGCTCTGTATCTTTTCATTCTAGTAATCAGTGGTAGTCACAGAGCAAGAACTCGGGATATAATTAAAACTCTACTAACGCCCTCAATTGCTGTAAAAAAATAATAAATGAATACCTTTATCTCAGGCACTATTCTCTGCGCCATTTGTCTGGTCTTTTAAACATAAAGTTTAATTGGGAAATGTCGGACGCCATCTTTGTGTAAACATTCTAAGCTATGTATTTGATTGCCTTGGCATCTAATTCCAGTCTTCTGCAGAGGAGCGCAACCTTTTCTGGTCCAAGAGCTGTTTGTCATTTTAAACAACTCCCAGTGGTCTCAATGAAACGTAAAGTGGTTGTCTGTCTTATAAAACCCCTAGTGCCTTCTCGCCCAAATGATAAAATAAGAAACAAACATATACCTACCACTTAAAGAGGACCTGTCACCACAAAATGCAATGCAATCTGCTGACAACATGTTATAGAGCATGAGGAGCGGAGCAGATTGATATATAGCTTTGTGGGAAAAGATTCAGTAAAACTTGTAATTATTCATTTATATCTTAGCATTTTCCACCTCCTGTGATTACCTATCGGTACAGGAGGGAGGGGTTATAAGTGATTGATAGCATTCTGTATATGTGTTCATACAGATCACTGATGACACCTCCTCCCTCTGCCGATAGCTGTTTATAGGAAAAAGCAAAGATATGGAAATATAAATTACAGTTTTTATGAAATCTTTTCCCACAAAAAGATCAATCTGTTCAGCCTCTCCTGCTCTATAACATGCTGCTTTCAGGTTGCATTGTATTTCGTGGTGGCAGAGTCTCTTTGATCCCACACCATTTACATTGCTACTGCTCTGGTACTCATATCCAGTTCTCTTATAAGTCAGACAACCCCTTTAAAATATATTTTGGCACATCAAAAGTGCAGCTTCAGTTCCAGGACTCCCACTCCACTCCAGGAGAATGGTGGTCCTCTTCTCCCCTATCAGCACACCAGAAAGGGCCAGATGGTACATGCAAGTGGCTCTCTCCATTGAACACTTTGTGTGGCAACAGCTTAGGGTTTCACAACCCCTATAATCTATAATGGAGAGAGCTGCTACCTCCAAAAGTCATGGTCTGTCTCACCTAGTTTGCCCAACTTTATAAATATGGTGCCTGTTCTGGACACCATACTCCTGAATGTATTTACACCAGACAACTGATATAATAAATACATATATACCGCTCCATACATTTATAAACCCTGCTTCCTCTCACACAGTATATTATAAAACGGTCTGCCTGCAGCCACCACTAGGGGAGCTCAGTGCATAGAAATTTATACAGTTACCATTGAACGGCATGGAAGTTGTAAAGATCTCTATGAACTAAGCTCCTACTTGTGGTGACTGGCGAAAATACTAAGATTCTGTGTCAGGACGCAAGAGAAAAAGTTAAGCGCCAGGCCCCCTCTCACCATAGACCCCATACCAGTATCCTGGTCTGGCTGCATGATGAGCATTAGCCATCTCTCTAACTCAAATCTTTCTTAGTGGAGTAAACAGGGGCGACCTCATTCTCCTGATATATGGGGTTACAGATATAGCCACAGATTGCATCGTTAGTACCTGCCCATCCCGGCCGCTCAGTTGTGTGTCAGTCCTTATATCTCTGACATGGAAACACATGAGCAGCCACACACACACATGCTTAACTGTGTGTCAATTGTTGGGGGCCACACATAATTCTACTGTGGGCCACACCTGACCCTCAGGCCCTGGTTTGTGCACTCCTGGTCTACTGGGTCTAGTATTTACTGGGTAGTGAAGACATCTAATAGGTGCCACAAGGCTGTGTTCTGGACCACAAAATATATTGGAAACCGCATTGTTTTTTTTAAATCAGAATCAATTTATTTATTACAAGGAATTTGACTTGTTCTGGGGAACGAGGGCAATTATATTTAAAAAAAACGCATAATCTTTGGCATTCTTTCCTATTTTTGACTTACATTTTCTATATACTACAAGATATAATTTTCCCATTTCTCTAACTTAGCTTGTCTGCAATTATAATAATAAAAATCTCTGCTTAACGCACATTTCATTGTAAGAATGATGTTTCATAGACTTCAGTTGAAAAGGTCTTGGTAGCTAAATGGCTCTCGTTATAGAAAAGCATGGAAAAAAACCCAGAAAAAATTGAGTCAATAGGACACAGACAAGAAGTGATGATAGAAGGAAAGCAGTACAAAGGAACACCAGACTCCCAACAGTGTAACAAACTCACCATGTCAACATGTAACTAAATATGTGTAGTAAGCAACAACTGCTCCGTGCTCACATATGTTTCTAGTTTAGGAAGTTTTTTGGGATTGGTACTAAATCAGATAGCAAAAAAAAAAAGTTAAAAAGTTATGAAACTGTAATCCTGGCCTGTGTGATATTCATTGGTCTCAGTGCTGGACAGGAGCCAATGTCCACAGTCAAACATTTAATTACTTGCACGCGGCTGGAGTTGTTTCTTTGGACTTTTGCATGTTCATGTAATATCTTTTGTTTGCTCTTTCCAGGCATAAAGAAAATGATGAGCAAATTAATTATGAAAAACTGGTGTCTGGCCTTAACTGGAGAGAAAATCCAAATCCGGCACGGAAGACCACACCAATTAAGGTAAAGCGAGGGTCCCCGTCCTGTAAATGTGGGCCCTTAGGTTGGTTGTTTCTGTTAATAGTGTGCATGGTATTTATGTCTTATACAATCTACAGTACCTAGTAACATAACTGCGTAACGCCAAAGGTTCATCTCTGCTCATATTTCTATTTTCCTGTTCCATTATAGGAATAGGAAAACAAAAATCACAGCACTGGCGGATCCATCACGACACACTAATGGCACCCAACAGCCTTTTTCACTATAATGGGGTCCATGGGATTTCTGTCATGGTGTCGATCATTTTACCATAGCACTATTTTTTCAGGTGTTTTTTTTGTAAGCAGATGTGAACTTAGCCGTAATCACACATGAGCAGCATGAATAGATTAACAACTGATCTGGTTGAGAGTTCACACAATGTAGCGGTGTTACATCAGTAGAAAATATGTCTTCATGGTCACAATTAATTTACAATAACCAATACAGTAACATTCCTTCACTACAACAGTCTGATGGTCCAGCAAATGTCTCTGGCACTGCAAGATGATCTGGAATCTCACAAACCAGAGTCAGAAGGCTAATCATGTAGGAAGAGATGAAGATGGGGGTTATTGACCGTTGTAAAGGGGCAAATACCACAAGAAAATACAAAGTGAACCCAACCAAGTCCTGCCTATTTTACTATTTGCATAAAGGCACTTTTATTTATGCAATGAGAAACCATGCCAAGTTTCTAGAGTAAAAAAGTCGGAAACCGTGTGTTTACAACTTTTTAAATGTTGTTACAAATGGCAATTCTATGCCACCCTTAACACTTTCCCGAAAACTGGTTGTGGCAGGGGTGGGGAGGGGCAAGGACATTTATCTTTATTTACGCTAGTTTTCTGGCATAAGTGATGACAGAAATACATAACAGCTCTGATGTGCCGTAGGTTTCTGTTCAGGTGCACAGACTGCGGAGATGAGCCTAATATATGACGAGGCTTGCATCTCTTCATAACACGTTTAGTATTCGCCTTGCATGAATTACTCAAAATGGCTCGCCATTTTACATATTGGAACACAGAGATGACGTGACCTTGGGCGGCGGCCAAGTGGGCTTCCCTATAATGCCTTGCAGGCAACCCTTTTTATAGCACAACTAATCATGAGGGGCTATAGGTGTGGGTCATTGACTCAGGGGATGATCCGTAGCTTCTATGAAACAGTCCTACCAGGAAATGCTGCTGCTTTGTCGGGATAGGCATTGGCGAGATAGGACGTCAGACAGAGATAGATGGTAAAGCACAGAATGCAGATAGATAATGGATTCTGTCTTTTCATTAGTTGTGACAGATCCCATTGACATAAAGTATAAGAGGGCCGTCTGGTGTTCGTTTTTTGGTGATAGAATAGTGCAGCATTCTAGGTTATTTTATCCAACAAAAAGTAAAGAAAACGATACAACTAACAGAAGAACAGAAGTATGAAGAGCACCTCAGATTATCACTTATCAGAGAGATGCTCAGCACTGCAGCGCCCATTGACTGACCCATACAACAGCCTGTAGTCAAGTCATGGATATATACAGTCTAAGGAGAATGTAACATGTCCCCTTCTATTCTTGGAACACGATAGTGACAATTGATATCAGAAGTTTTAGGATTTTCCGAGATATATCTCCCACAAACATACGATCAAGTATAACACTGGATTTCATATATTTTATTCATTTTTGTATGTAAGCTAACAGATCACATATTTATTAATGACATCATTGATTTTGAAAATGTTAGCCCCCTTAAGAAAACCTCTCTTTTTCCAAAGTTTTCATTGGCAGCCAAATACTTAATTACCATAGCTTTGTTATCTTTGATGTCTATTTAGTCTGCACCCACCACCATCAATTGTGTAAAAGCTTAATTAAAGGGGTTTTCTGGGATTTAACTATTGATGATCAATATCAGATTGGCGGGGGTCCGACACCCGACACCCGTGTTGATCAGCTGTTTGAAGAGAAGACTGCATTCCATGTGAGCACTGCCTTCCCTTTATTGTTTACCTGCTCGCCGCCGACAGCGCAGCGGTGAGCAGGGGTAATTACAAGCCGTCCTATTCACTTCAATGGACGGCTGCTTCCTATTTAAAGGGAACCTGTCACCAGTTTTATGGTGTCCTAACTAAGGGCAACATAAATAAGTGATTGATTCTCTTAGCACAATGCTGGGTCACTTTCTTTAATTGACCCAGTCAATCTGCCAACATCTTGTATTGAAAAGCTCCAGCTGATAATGATGAGTCATAAATATTCATGAGCTCCTGACTCTCCCCGCCCACCTGCTGCTGATTGACAGTTATTTTCCATATGAATCAGCAGCAGGTGGGCAGGGGAGTGGCTATAGCTCTGAATTATATATACGCTGGACTCAATGACATCACGCTGGACTCAAATCAGCTCATTGGCATGCAGCATCTTTGTGTGTATATTATGAGATAACCATCTGTCACACCAGTAAGTGAATACATCTAAGGTACTTTTTAGTAGTTAATGATTGTATATAATTAGTTAGATTATAATCAAATATCCACATGACAGGTTCCCTTTAAGTGTTTATAAACCAGCCGTCCCATTAAAGTGATTGGCGGTGGGGGATAGGTCATCAATATTAAAATCCTTGAAAACCCCTTTGAGATTAATATGTAATTAAATGGGCATTCTCATCTCAGACACTTATGGCATTATCCACATTGTCATGCACACTCTGTCCCAGCACATGATGTGTGTGTAACTACAAGGGGCTAATCTATTTCCACTCACTCAATTTTCCACTCAGTCTGCAAGCTGAGCAGAAATCACAACCCAACCGAATCCTACCACTACCTATTTATTTCCTGAGCCAGATAGGTACATACACATTCAGTGCTATCCAGCAGTCAAATGGTTAAACACACTATAAAAAAAGCTATGTATTCTTAGAATTTACAAGGACCAAGCATTAAAGTTTTTAAGCTTTAATACCAAAAGACAAAGTGCTTACAAAATACAAAAACATATACAAACAAGCAAACAATGGGATAAGAAATATCACTGACAAGCTGTAGGGGTAGATTTACCAAAACTGGTGTAAAGGAAAACTGGTTTAGTTGTCCATAGCAACCAATCAGGTTCCACTGTTCATTTTTTTCAGAGCTCCATTGGAAAATTGAAGTTGGAATCTGATTGTTTGCTATGGGAAACCTAAGCCAATTTCTTTACACAATTTATTTTTTATAAGTCTCCCCTGTAGTCTTTTCTACTTTCTTGGGGTAGGAAGAAGAAGAGAACACAAGCAGCTGACTCCCACATGCTGTGGACCTGTATAAAATGAGGCAACATCGAATAATACATAGTAACCTGAGAGCCAGTTACTATTGTACCAGTCATGTTTTACAATTTTAGCCCTTAGCTTAGGTTCTGGTTCTTTATCCAAATCCCTTTTCTGTGACTGGTAAATTAATGAGAGGTTACACCATGAATATTATACTGAATACTGACTCTTGATTCACCTCACTGTACGGGATAGGGAGCATTCAGTGGGGATAGAAAGATGTCCATCCTCCTGACCTTTGAAGCCTGGACAAACTAGGCCCAAGCTCTTAGAAGTCTCACTTTCTCTTCTCAGAGATCTGGCTCACCTTTAGTTTCAATGGATTTGTATAGCAAAACTTTCATCGGTTAACTCTGTGGCTGTGTGAAGGAAGGATATTTATCTGACCCCATATAAAGATATACCACCAGACGCACCTAGGTTTTAGAGGAGAATAAGAAAAACAATATTGTTTATCAAACCTCAGGTCAGACCCCCAATCTTCATCAGACCTAGGATCAGACCCTCAATCTTCATCAGACCTCAGTTCAGATCTCCAATCTTCATCAGACCCCAAATCAGACTCTTCAGTGTTAATCAGACCTCATATCAAACCCCCAATGTTAATCAGACCTCAGATCCCAATGTTAATCATACCTCCAATCTTCAGCAAACCCCAAATCAGATCCCCAATGATAATCAGATCTGAAATCAGACCCCAATGTTGATAAGACCTCAGATCAGACCCCCACCCATGTTAATCAGACCTCAGATTAGACCCCCAATGTTGATCAGACTTCAGATCAGACTTCAGATCAGACTTCAGATCAGACTACCAATGTCAAAAACCAGATCAGGCCAAAAACAAACAAAATTACCTCTCCTGCTTCGGACTGTGCTACCATGTGGGATATCCAGCACGCTCGTCCTGCAGAGCTGCATGATGACCTGAGGTTGCGTGGAGTCAGATTATAGTACAGTGTAATCAGGACACAGCAAAGCATGGCGCTGGCAGAAGACCAGGGAGAGGTGAGTAATGCTTATTAGTAGAGATGAGTGAATTTCTGAAAAATTCGATTCAGCCGGTTCGCCATATTTTTCCCAAAAATTTGGTTAGATCCGAATTTCTTTGCAGCGAATCGCGTTAAAAAACGTCTATTTCCTGGCTGCAGAGAGCTTTTATAGTGGTGTAGAACACTGTGCCTTGCAGTAACACGCATAGGGTGTCTGCTGTGGTAGTAAAACAATACTGGGAGTCAGTATAGCATACAGATGACAGGCGTCGCTCTTAGAATCACTGAACACTTCACTTATTTGGGCAGTTACGGGACCAAAACTGACCAAATAACTCAAGTGTGAACTTAGCCTCACAGGTCAATGTTAGCGTCAAGAAGAAGCGCACTCCTTTTGCACCGTCGGCAGCTGATTTCACATAGATGTCTACAGAACCTGTTCTATTAAACGCTTATACAACAAGGCCCCCCCCCCCCCCCCCGACAGAATGGAGAGGGTGTCAGCAGTAAGTTTGTGCTGACATCACTGATTATTTTGCCCTTCCTCTGATCCGTCAGAACAATAACCCTCGAAAAACTGATCCTGTCTGTGGAGTATCCGACTTCGTTCGGTCAGAATTTGGTCAGTAATCCATCAGTATTGCTAAAGCCCAAAAAAACAGGAGTG
The DNA here is from genome assembly GCF_905171765.1 of Bufo bufo. Classification (NCBI taxonomy): domain Eukaryota; kingdom Metazoa; phylum Chordata; class Amphibia; order Anura; family Bufonidae; genus Bufo; species Bufo bufo. Next base: position 184,939,657 of record NC_053391.1, on the reverse strand, counting down.
GATCCAAAACAGAGATGACACGTGAATGGAATATTTGCATGTCTTTTGTGTTTTGTACCCACTCCTGCTTTAGGCTACCAAATCATAAGCCAATTCTGATGCAAAATAGGGACCATGTCATGCAGGCCTGACAGCAGTTACATAGACAGGATCCGTTGTGCGTCTCATTTTTCCTTCCTTCCGACAGATCACAAGAATGGTCAAATGATGATGTCAGCCAGGCCGAAAGGTATAATAGTGGCCCAGTCATGAAGTGGGGGTGGGGGGGGGGGGGGGTGGGAACAGCATGAGAATTCCTCAGAGTGTCCCTATGACATAGTGGTGAGGTGGAAGCAGCATGAGGTGACCACAGAGTGGCCCAATGATAGAGTCTGGAGGTGGAAGCAGCATCAGGAGGAGGCCACAGAGTGGTACAATGACAATGTAAAGGTGGCAGCAGCATCATCAGGAGGAGGCCACAGAGTGGCATAATGACAATGTGAAGATGCCAGCAGCATCAGGAGGCCACAGAGTGTGGAGGTGGCAGCAGAAGCAGCATCAGGAGGAGGCCACAGGATGGCACAATCACAGTGTGGATGTGACAGCAGCATGAGGAGACCACAGAGTGGCACAATGACAGAGTGTGGAGGCGGCGGCATCATCAGGAGGCCACAGACTGGCACAATGACAGAGTGTGGAGGTGGCAGCAGCAGCATCAGGAGGCCACAGAGTGGCACAATGACAGAGTGTGGAGGTGGAGGCAGCAGCATCAGGAGGAGGCCACAGGGTGGCACAATAACAGTGTGGAGGTGGCAGCAGCATGAGGAGGCCACAGAGTGGCACAATGACAGTGTGTAGGTGTCAGCAGCAGCATCAGGAGGCCACAAAGTGGCAAGGTGATATAGTGCTGAGGTAGCAGCAGCATCAGGAGACCATAGAGTGGCAAGGTGACATAGTGGGGAGGTGGGTGGCAGTATCAGTACCAGCTGAAGATGGTCAGTGAAAGAAGGAGCACTTGGCATAAGATGTGTGGCATCAGGCAGGTGGCAGCATCAAAATAGTAGTTGAGGCAGGTAGCCAGAAGAAACCGGTCTCTTTTGTCAAAGTGTTGGTGTGGCACCATGGATGATCTAGTCTGATGCATCAGGCATTGGTGGGTGGAAATCCTGGCTGATCCACGCCTGATTCATCTTGACAAAGGTCAGTCTCTCCACATTTTGGGTGCACAGGAAAGTTCTTCTTGGGGTGACTATGGCCCCCGCCGCACTAAACACCTGCTCTGATGCCACACTACTGGCTGGGCAGGAAAGCTTTTCCAGGGCAAACTCTGCAAGTTGCGGCCACAAATCCAGTTTTGCTGCCCAGTAGTCCAGCAGATCTTCAATGTGGGGTGGCAGAGTGCTGTTCAAGTATGCCACCACCTGCTGGTTCAGGTCCCGCTCCAGGTCTAGCTGCTGCTGCTGCTGGTGAGTAGTTTCTTCACTAGGCGGGTTAAGAAAGCTGCTCATCAGCAACTCTAGACTCAAATTGCTGCTGATGAAACTGGGACTGCTCCTACCCCCCACCCTGCCACAGCAGCCATGGCAGAGGAACGTGGGCGCAGAGGGCCCCCCCCCGGTCAGACCTGCGAGAGGATGGACAATGGCGCAGATAGGCAGCGGCCCAGGCAAACGAGGTGCAGAATGGCTCCTCCCGGTAGTGTAGGCTGAGGACACGGTGGAGGATGAGGAGGCAGAGGCAAACATTGTTGCAGGACCAACAGCATGTGAACGTGGAGGCGGAAGCGGCGTCACCTGGCCAAGTTGCTTATGTGGCTGTGCAGGAACCACATTCACCCAGTGGGCCTTAAAGGACATGTATTGTCCCTGATCGTAGTTACAGCTCCACACGTCGGCGTTGCCGTGCACTTTGGCAGACACTGGCAGGCTCAAGGACTGGCCCACCTTCTGTTCTACATGTGTGTGCAGGGCTGGTACTGCATTTTTGGCAAAGAAATGACGGCTTGGGACTCTCCACCACTTGGAAAGGGAGGACTGCAGCACCAGCAACTTGGCCAGGAGCATGTTCAACTTCTGCGCCGTTGGATGAGTGTACGCATAATGTTGTCTCTTGACAATCGCTTCGGTGATCGATTGCTGACGGAATGACTGACGAAGAGTAGGAGGAGGAGCAGGAGCATGAGGACCAGCAGATGATGGGAAGGACAGACAGCTCCCTTCGGCTGAGGTGGTGGAGCCTTGACTGCCTTCAATGGGGTGCATGCCACTGGTTGATGCAGCGGTTGCTGCGGCAGGCTGGACCACCACATCAGAGCCACGGTTCTCCCAGGCCACTTTATTGTGAAGCTGCATATGTTGATGCAGGGCCGTGGTGCCAACATTGGCACCCTGGCCACGCTTCACCTTCTGCCCACAGATTCTACAAATGGTCATGTTTACCTCCTCCAGCGGCTTAACAAAAAACTGCCACTCCGCCGAGTAGGTGATTTTACCCCAACACTCTGCATTGACTGACTGCTACTGCCACTGCCTCCGTGAACCCCTGCACCACTACTTTCCGGGCAGGTAGGCTCCTGCGAAGCGGATGGTCTACCCCGGGCACGTTTGGATCTTGACCCCCACTGCTGCCACCCTGCTGACTCCTGGCTACTCTAGCGACTTGCTGGCTCCGCCGCTGCCTCGTGAGCAAGCTGCCACCCTCTTCTCCCGATCATGAGGAAGCCCCTAATTCACCCGGCTCCCAAGTGCAATCAGCTACATCATCATCATCGAGTACTGTCTGCATGTCACTGATGTCCTCCTCAACGGTCTCTGGATCAGTAGCCTGACCGCTCGCAACACCAGCTCCCACGCCACTCTCCTCATCACTACTTGCTCGTCTCCCCCACATCTTGGCTGGCCAGTAGCTGCTGACTGTCCTCTAGTAGCTCGTCCTCGCTGCATAGTAGAGCTGAGCCTACAGCATATAATACTTCTCTGGCTGAGGGAACAGAAAAGGACAGAGGCAGGTTGAGGACAGGTGAGGGCACAGGGACTGCTCCCGGGCCATGCCAACTAAGGGTTGTGTCTGACGAACCCACCGACTCTTGGCTGGGGGTATCTGATGTCACTTGGGATGAAGTGGATGACCGAGTCAACCATTCAAGAACAGCTGGGTTGCTGGTCAAGACATAAACGCTAGATGACATCGGGAGCTCAGGCCTCTCTCTGCGACTCCTGCTGCCACGCCCCATTACTCTGCTGCGACCTGTGCCTGCACTCTCCTGTGCAGGGCCTGGCACTTCTCTGTCTGACATACTGTTAGATCAAATAAATAAATAAAAAGGAAATTAAAACAGCCCCAAAAAGTCTGTATTTTCTCACTTCACCACACAACGGCTAATAAGCCCTTTTTTCCCCCAAAATACACAGCAAAAAAGGCTTTAGACCATATAACTGCACTGCTGAACGGCAAATAGGCCCTTATTTATTTCCCACTTATACACGCCACAAAAGGCTTTAGAACATATAACTCCACCGCTGAACGGCAAATATATATATTTTTTGCCACTAATACACGCCAAAAAGGACCTTAGAAGATATAACTGCACCACTGAACAGCAAATATATATTTTTTGCCACTAATACATGCCAAAAAGGGCTATAATTTTCTCACTTCACCACACAACATCTAATAAGCCCTATTTTTCCCACTAATACAAGCCACAAATGCTTTAGAACATATAACTGCACCGCACAAGGGCAAATAAGATGTAGAAATATTTACTTGTTATAAAACCTGATAATGGCTGTATCAAACAGCACTTGCACCCCGATAACAAGAACGGTTTGCTGGAATTACAGAGCTGTATGATGGCAATTTGGATCCGCAGTCAGTGCAGCAAGGTGTAATAGGATTGTTCCTATTACCCAGGCTGTAAACTCCCCTACTGAACCCTGCTCTGCTCTAATACTGTGGAATGATTCCTCCATATCCTTTCCCTGAACTTCTATACAGCAAAATAAAAGTTTTAAAGTATTTTCTACCACTGTCCCTAGCGCCTGCTGACGCCTCTCTCTGCACTAAGTTCACTGGAAAATGGCTGAATCCAAGATGGCTGATGCTATTTATAGGGCTGTGACATCACAGGGCTGGCTGCTGATTGGCTGCATGCATGGCATTGTGGGTGATCCCTCGTTACCAGAGTTCCTTGCTCCATGTCCTAACACGTGCTGTAGCCATTTTAAAATGTGATTTGTTACCATGAAGCGTGAGGAAATTCGGATTCGGTGGGAATCGACTTTTTCCTGAAATTCTGATCGAATTCCACTTCGTCAACTTCAATTCGCTCATCTCTACTTATTAGTATTTGCTTTTTAAGATGCACTGACATTTTCTCCACATTTTTGGGAAAAATGTGTTGTATAAAGCAACAAATATGGTATTGCCTAATAACAAATTCTATTGAAAAATAACTCAGTGCCCAGAGCTGGATTAAAGAGGAATTGTCATCTTTCCTGACATGTCTATTTTGGTAAATATTAGTTTCCCCCCCAAAAAAAGAAAAATGATTCTCTGTTAACTTTTCCTTGAACTCTACATTATGCAGGTCCTCTGGGGTATCCCTAAACAGACTGATACTCCACAATCAGTGCTGACAGAGTTAGACTATGTAGGGACACACCCTTTGAAAAGAAGAATGGTAATGTCAAGTTGTCAATTACTTCATCATTTTCTAGGAGGAACAAGACAAGGAGATGCTTTATAATTATTTTATGGTGAATACAAATATATATACATATAAAAGAGGTGACCATGCACACCCCTTCTGCTGAAATCTATTGGAGTTATAGGGATAACTAAATCTGACCCTCCGATAGCAGTCACATATAGAAGAGGTGACCATGCACACCCTTTCTACTGAAATTTATGGGCGTTTTGGATATAGCTGAGTCAGTGACTTCTCTTCATAGAGATACATAAGTGTTTATTGGATCCTTGTTTTCTCAATAGGTGGAGGTCCCAGAGGCCCATGTACTACTAACAGAAACAGTGTCTGCGGTGTATCTAGAAAATGCTGTGCAGCATAGATATTTTGAAAGGACTCTCAACTTTTAAATTATGAGGTCCATGTCAATTTCCCTACATGTCTTCTCTGTGTAGGTTCCTAAGTCATAAATATCTACATAAAGGGACATTGAATTTAATGATTATATTTGAAAATCTGAGAGAGAGCGAGAGATACAGCCAGGTCCATAAATATTGGGACATCAACACAATTCTAACATTTTTGGCTCTATACACCACCACAATGGATTTGAAATTAAACAAACAATATGTGCTTTAACTGCAGACTGTCAGCTTTAATTTGAGGGTATTTACATCCAAATCAGGTGAACGGTGTAGGAATTACAACAGTTTGCATATGTGCCTCCCACTTGTTAAGGGACCAAAAGTAATGGGACAATTGGCTTCTCAGCTGTTCCATGGCCAGGTGTGTGTTATTCCCGCATTATCCCAATTACAATGAGCAGATAAAAGGTCCAGAGTTAATTTCAAGTGCTATTTGCATTTGGAATCTGTTGCTGTCAACTCTCAAGATGAGATCCAAAAAGCTGTCACTATCAGTGAAGCAGGCCATCATTAGGCTGAAAAAACTAAACAAACCCATCAGAGAGATAGCAAAAACATTAGGCGTGGCCAAAACAACTGTTTGGAACATTCTTAAAAAGAAGGAAGGCATCGGTGAGCTCAGCAACACCAAAAGACCCAGAAGACCACAGAAAACAACTGTGGTGGATGACCGAAGAATTCTTTCCCTGGTGAAGAAAACACCTTTCACAACAGTTGGCCAGATCAAGAACACTCTCCAGGAGGTAGGTGTATGTGTGTCAAAGTCAACAATCAAGAGAAGACTTCACCAGAGTGAATACAGAGGGTTCACCACAAGATGTAAACCATTGGTGAGCCTCAAAAACAGGAAGGCCAGATTAGAGTTTGCCAAACGACATCTAAAAAAGCCTTCAGAGTTCTGGAACAACATCCTATGGACAGATGAGACCAAGATCAACTTGTACCAGAGTGATGGCAAGAGAAGAGTATGGAGAAAGAAAGAAACTGCTCATGATCCTAAGCATACCACCTCATCAGTGAAGCATGGTGGTGGTAGTGTCATGGCGGGGGCATGTATGGCTGCCAATGGAACTGGTTCTCTTGTATTTATTGATGATGTGACTGCTGACAAAAGCAGGATAAGGATAAATTCTGAAGTGTTTCGGGCAATATTATCTGCTCATATTCAGCCAAATGCTTCAGAACTCATTGGACGACGCTGATGGACAATGACCCAAAGCATACTGCAAAAGCAACCAAAGAGTTTTTTAAGGGAAAGAAGTGGAATGTTATGCAATGGCCAAGTCAATCACCTGACCTGAATCCGATTGAGCATGCATTTCATTTGCTGAAGACAAAACTGAAGGGAAAATGCCCCAAGAACAAGCAGGAACTGAAGACAGTTGCAGTAGAGGCCTGGCAGAGCATCACCAGGGATTAAACCCAGCGTCTGGTGATGTCTATGCATTCCAGAGATTTGCAACCAAGTATTAAAAAGTGAAAGTTTGATTTACGATTATTATTCTGTTCCATTACTTTTGGTCCCTTAACAAGTGGGAGGCACATATGCAAACTGTTGTAATTCCTACACCGTTCACCTGATTTGGATGTAAATACCCTCAAATTAAAGCTGACAGTCTACAGTTGAAGCACATCTTGTTTGTTTCATTTCAAATCCATTGTGGTGGTGTATAGAGCCAAAAATGTTAGAATTGTGTCGATGTCCCAATATTTATAGACCTGGCTGTAGATAGATAGAAAGATAGATAGATAGATAAAATAGATAGATAGAAATAACCAGCTTAGGTAGGAAATACGGTTAGTGGACACTCTATGAAAGTGCCCCCTATACCCTCCATATAATCCAGCCCCCAGAGGCATCATACTGCAACTGGGAAGAAAGAATCAGAGAAATCACTAAGGGGGAATTTATCATTTCCCCTGTGTCAGTTTCCTGTTGTAATAAAGTCGCAATCCACCAAATTTTGTCACAAGCAGGACTGTTTCTACAGCCGTGCGAGGGGTGGGACCGCACGGGGCGCGTGTCTCCAGCAAGAAGAGGGGGGCGCCGTCAGCATCTATTTTTACAGGCTGGCAGCCACTGGCGGATCCGGGTGGGGAAGGGCAACGGGTCAATTCCCTCCCCCCCCCCCCCCCCGAATATGATGAGAGTCAGGGCGGAGAGCGGATCGGGGAAGATGAGCGCCTCCATTGTGGAAGCCCTCATCTCCATAGTCATCTGTATCTGACAGCGATACAGATGGAAGCGCTGCACGCGGGGCAGGGGAGGGAGAGGCGTCATTCTAGGCACATGGGCTACTAAAGGATGGGCCTAATTTATGATGAGCCGTAAATTAGTCACATCCTCCTTATATCATAGACCATCGGAAAACTGGTCCTCGATGAATTCCCCCATTTTTTACAGATAAATGCACCAAGGGCAGAACTTCTGAATTCACACTTAAAGTTTAGCAGTTATTCGAGATGATATCAGGCAGCCTATAAAAACTACAGAGGAGCAATGTTATTTTTGTTAGTTTTTTTAATTAAAATAGAAGAGAATGAAGATGAAGAAGAGATGATGAAGAGAAAGTAGGTTAGCCAGCTGGAGAGGTCTCCAACATGTGCACACATTCCATTTCTGCTCAAGATGAAATGTTTAATTATTTTATCATTTCTGCCAAATCATTTACATTTTTTATCATTTTCTTTTCAGTTTGATGCTGAGTGGAGTGGACAGACCACATCAGATGCAGTGAAGACTGTGAACTACATGTTCTTTCTCGAGGATTTCTTAGGTGTACAAGAATGAGACATTTTTTTTTAAACATCCTTTTAGTCGTAATGTATACATTTCTGTAGTTCCAGTGTGCTCCATACAAAAAACAACGTATTTATGTGCACGGCTCCTATATAAGGAAATAAAATATCGTATGCGATAACCAGGGTTCTCTCTGCGTTTTCATTGTGTGACTGTGACTTATGAAACATATTTTGACCTTTCGTTTGCCTTTGTCCGTGTCCATTAATAAGAAAATGGACTAATGTTGTTTTGCATATTATTTTCAAAACATTTTAGATTTAATTGGATTCTCTTGACAACCCCAGGGCAAATTTCCCATTTGTAGCCTGCGTATGAATCCAAGACATAACAAAATTCACGGCATAGATTGTGTACTAGGTATTATTTGTTTTTCATGTTTTAAGAAAACCATCCAAATGTTTTTTATATCATTTACAATCTGCGGAATTCATGTTGTACTTTTGCTTATACACGAGCCAGAGTACTTTGGGGGCAGACACTAGACACATGACATTATAGGACTGGGTGAAATTATTTTTTTATCATCAGTTTCTCTATAACAGGGGTTGTTCAATCAATCTTTTTGTTTTAAACTCTCATAATGACATGAAAAAACCCAAATACAGTTGCAATAAAAAGTATGTGAACCCTTTGGAATGATATGGATTTCTGCACAAATTGATCATAAAATGTGATCTGATCTTCATCTAAGTCACAACAATAGGCAATCACAGTCTGCTTAAACTAATAGCACACAAATAATTAAATGTTACCATGTTTTTATTGAATACTGCATGTAAACATTCACAGTGCAGGTGGAAAAAGTATGTGAACCCTTGGATTTAATAACTGGTTGAACCTCCTTTGGCAGCAATAACTTCAACCAAACGTTTCCTGTAGTTGCAGATCAGACGTGCACAATGGTCAGGAGTAGAGTTGAGCGAACACCTGGATGTTCGGGTTCGAGAAGTTCGGCCGAACTTCCCGGAAATGTTCGGGTTCGGGATCCGAACCCGACCCGAACTTCGTCCCGAACCCGAACCCCATTGAAGTCAATGGGGACCCGAACTTTTCGGCACTAAAAAGGCTGTAAAACAGCCCAGGAAAGAGCTAGAGAGCTGCAAAAGGCAGCAACATGTAGGTAAATCCTCTGCAAACAAATGTGGATAGGGAAATGAATTTAAAAAAAAATAAAAATAAAAAATTTAACCAATATTAATTGGACAGAGGTCCCATAGCAGAGAATCTGGCTTCACGTCAGCAGAGAATCAGTCTCTTCATGCCATAGCAGAGAATCTGGCTTCATGTCAGCAGAGAATCAGTCTTCATGTCATAGCAGAGAATCTGGCTTCATGTCAGCAGAGAATCAGTCTTCATGTCATAGCAGAGAATCAGGCTTCACGTCACCCACCACTGGAACAGGCCACTGTCACATATTTAGGCCCAGGCACCCAGGCAGAGGAGAGAGGTCCCGTAACAGAGAATCTGGCTTCATGTCAGCACAGAATCAGTCTTCATGTTATAGCAGAGAATCAGGCTTCACGTCACCCACCACTGGAACAGGCCACTGTCACATATTTAGGCCCAGGCACCCAGGCAGAGGAGAGAGGTCCCGTAACAGAGAATCTGGCCTTATGTCAGCACAGAATCAGTCTTCATGTTATAGCAGAGAATCGGGCTTCACGTCACCCACCACTGGAACAGGCCACTGTCACATATTTAGGCCCAGGCACCCAGGCAGAGGCGAGAGGTCCCGTAACAGAGAATCTGGCTTCATGTCAGCACAGAATCAGTCTTCATGTTATAGCAGAGAATCAGGCTTCACGTCACCCACCACTGGAACAGGCCACTGTCACATATTTAGGCCCAGGCACCCAGGCAGAGGAGAGAGGTCCCGTAACAGAGAATCTGGCTTCATGTCAGCACAGAATCAGTCTTCATGTCATAGCAGAGAATCAGGCTTCACGTCACCCACCACTGGAACAGGCCACTGTCACATATTTAGGCCCAGGCACCCAGGCAGAGGAGAAAGGTCCCGTAACAGAGAATCTGGCTTCATGTCAGCACAGAATCAGTCTTCATGTTATAGCAGAGAATCAGGCTTCACGTCATCCACCACTGGAACAGGCCACTGTCACATATTTAGGCCCAGGCACCCAGGCAGAGGAGAGAGGTCCCGTAACAGAGAATCTGGCTTCATGTCAGCAGAGAATCAGTCTTCATGTCATAGCAGAGAATCAGGCTTCACGTCACCCACCACTGGAACAGGCCACTGTCACATATTTAGGCCCCGGCACCCAGACAGAGGAGAAGTTCTTTCAACTTTGGGTTGCCCCGCAATATAATGGTAAAATGAAAATAAAAATAGGATTGAATGAGGAAGTGCCCAGGAGTACAATAATATATTGTTAAGGGGAGGTAGTTAATGTCTAATCTGCACAAGGGATGGACAGGTCCTGTGGGATCCATGCCTGGTTCATTTTTATGAACGTCAGCTTGTCCACATTGGCTGTAGACAGGCGGCTGCGTTGGTCTGTAATGACGCCCCCTGCCGTGCTGAATACACGTTCAGACAAAACGCTGGCCGCCGGGCAGGCCAGCACCTCCAAGGCATAAAAGAATAGCTCTGGCCACGTGGACAATTTGGAGACCCAGAAGTTGAATGGGGCCGAACCATCAGTCAGTACGTGGAGGGGTGTGCACAGGTACTGTTCCACCATGTTATTGAAATGTTGCCTCCTGCTAACACGTTCCGTATCAGGTGGTGGTGCAGTTAGCTGTGGCGTGGTGACAAAACTTTTCCACATCTTTGCCATGCTAACCCTGCCCTCAGAGGAGCTGGCCGTGACACAGCTGCATTGGCGACCTCTTGCTCCTCCTCTGCCTTCGCCTTGGGCTTCCACTGGTTCCCCTGTGACATTTGGGAATGCTCTCAGTAGCGCGTCTACCAACGTGCGCTTGTACTCGCGCATCTTCCTATCACGCTCCAGTGTAGGAAGTAAGGTGGGCACATTGTCTTTGTACCGGGGATCCAGCAGGGTGGCAACCCAGTAGTCCGCACACGTTAAAATGTGGGCAACTCTGCTGTCGTTGCGCAGGCACTGCAGCATGTAGTCGCTCATGTGTGCCAGGCTGCCCAGAGGTAATGACAAGCTGTCCTCTGTGGGAGGCATATCGTCATCGTCCTGTGTTTCCCCCCAGCCACGCACCAGTGATGGGCCCGAGCTGCATTGGGTGCCACCCCGCTGTGAACATGCTTCATCCTCATCCTCCTCCACCTCCTCCTCATCCTCGTCCTCCTCGTCCTCCAGTAGTGGGCCCTGTCTGGCCACATTTGTACCTGGCCTCTGCTGTTACAAAAAACCTCCCTCTGAGTCACTTCGAAGAGACTGGCCTGAAAAGTGCTAAAAATGACCCCTCTTCCTCCTGGGCCACCTCCTCTTCCATCATCGCCCTAAGTGTTTTCTCAAGGAGACATAGAAGTGGTATTGTAACGCTGATAACGGCGTCATCGCCACTGGCCATGTTGGTGGAGTACTCGAAACAGCGCAACAGGGCACACAGGTCTCGCATGGAGGCCCAGTCATTGGTGGTGAAGTGGGGCTGATCCGCAGTGCGACTGACCCGTGCGTGCTGCAGCTGAAACTCCACTATGGCCTGCTGCTGCTCGCACAGTCTGTCCAGCATGTGCAAGGTGGAGTTCCACCTGATGGGCACGTCGCATATGAGGCGGTGAGCGGGAAGGCCGAAGTTACGCTGTAGCGCAGACAGGCAAGCAGCGGCAGGGCTTGAACGCCGGAAGCGCGAACAGACGGCCCGCACTTTATGCAGCAGCTCTGACATGTCGGGGTAGTTGTGAATGAACTTCTGCACCACCAAATTCAGCACATGCGCCAGGCAAGGGATTTGCGTCAAACTGGCTAGTCCCAGAGCTGCAACGAGATTTCGCCCATTATCGCACACCACCAGGCCGGGCTTGAGGCTCACCGGCAGCAACCACTCGTCGGTCTGTTGTTCTATACCCCGCCACAACTCCTGTGCGGTGTGGGGCCTGTCCCCCAAACATATGAGTTTCAGAATGGCCTGCTGACGTTTACCCCGGGCTGTGCTGAAGTTGGTGGTGAAGGTGTGTGGCTGACTGGATGAGCAGGTGGAAGAAGAGGAGGAGGAAGCTGAGTAGGAGGAGGAGGAGACAGGAGGCAAAGAATGTTGCCCTGCGATCCTTGGCGGCGGAAGGACGTGCGCCAAACAGCTCTCCGCCTGGGGCCCAGCCGCCACTACATTTACCCAGTGTGCAGTTAGGGAGATATAGCGTCCCTGGCCGTGCTTACTGGTCCACGTATCTGTGGTTAGGTGGACCTTGCCACAGATGGCGTTGCGCAGTGCACACTTGATTTTATCGGATACTTGGTTGTGCAGGGAAGGCATGGCTCTCTTGGAGAAGTAGTGGCGGCTGGGAACAACATACTGTGGGACAGCAAGCGACATGAGCTGTTTGAAGCTGTCTGTCTCCACCAGCCTAAATGACAGCATTTCATAGGCCAGTAGTTTAGAAATGCTGGCATTGAGGGCCAGGGATCGAGGGTGGCTAGGTGGGAATTTACGCTTTCTCTCAAATGTTTGTGAGATGGAGAGCTGAACGCTGCCGTGTGACATGGTTGAGATGCTTGGTGACGCAGGTGGTGGTGTTGGTGGTACATCCCATGTTTGCTGGGCGGCAAGTGCCAACGTCCCTCCAGAGGCGGAGGAAGAGGCCGAGGTGGCGGCAGCAGCAGAAGAGGCCGAGGCGGCAGCAGCAGAAGAGGTAGCAGGGGGAGCCTGAGTGACTTCCTTGTTTTTAAGGTGTTTACTCCACTGCAGTTCATGCTTTGCATGCAGGTGCCTGGTCATGCAGGTTGTGCTAAGGTTCAGAACGTTAATGCCTCGCCTCAGGCTCTGATGGCACAGCGTGCAAACCACTCGGGTCTTGTCGTCAGCACATTGTTTGAAGAAGTGCCAAGCCAGGGAACTCCGGTCAGTAGCAGGCTGAGTCTCTTGGCGGCGGGTGTTCTGATTTTGCCCACTGCTCCCTCTTTGTCTTTTGCTACGCTGTTGGCTCGGTCTCACCACTGCCTCTTCCTCCGAACTGTGAAAGTCAGTGGCCCGACCTTCATTCCATGTGGGGTCTAGGACCTCATCGTCCCCTGCATCGTCTTCCACCCAGTCTTGATCCCTGACCTCCTGTTCAGTCTGCACACTGCAGTAAGACGCAGAAGTTGGCACCTGTGTTTTGTCATCATCAGAGACGTGCTGAGGTGGTATTCCCATGTCCTCATCATCAGGAAACATAAGTGGTTGTGCGTTAGTGCATTCTATCTCTTCCACCCCTGGGGAAGGGCTAGGTGGATGCCCTTGGGAAACCCTGGAAGCAGAGTCTTCAAACAGCATAAGAGACTGCTGCATAACTTGAGGCTCAGACAGTTTCCCTGATATGCATGGGGGTGATGTGACAGACTGATGGGCTTGGTTTTCATGCGCCATCTGTGCGCTTTCTGCAGAAGACTGGGTGGGAGATAATGTGAACGTGCTGGATGCACTGTCGGCCACCCAATTGACTAATGCCTGTACCTGCTCAGGCCTTACCATCCTTAGAACGGCATTGGGCCCCACCAAATATCCCTGTAAATTCTGGCGGCTACTGGGACCTGAGGTAGTTGGTACACTAGGATGTGTGGCTGTGGCAGAACGGCCACGTCCTCTCCCAGCACCAGAGGGTCCACTAACACCATCACGACCATGTCCACGTCCGCGTCCCTTACTAGATGTTTTCCTCATTGTTCCCGTTCACCACAATAAGAAAAATATTATTCGGGTCAATGTACTGAATTAAAATTCAGGCCTTTTTTTACAGACACCTAACACTGTCTGGCTATCTATTTAGGTACCGTATTACACTAATACAGGCACACCAGTAATGACAGATTTAGCTGAATATAAATGTGAGGCCTATTTTTTAGGCGCTGTGTGACAGGTATACGTTTAATTACAGAATTAGACTTGTATCTGCACTGTAGCGTGTGTGTTAAGTTTTTCAGAATGACCCTATCAGCACCTTGAATCTAATATACCCTTTTAGGGATAGATTTAAAGTAGGTCTGATACAGCAGAAACCACTAATTTTGAGAATTGCAAATTTGGGAATTGTTTTTCAACCCAGAACAAAAACTGTGCTTTTACGGTCACTAAAAATAACTTGACCAGCTAAAACAGTACTGATTTGGAGGAATATAAATGTGAGGCCTATTTTTTAGGCGCTGTGTGACAGGTATACGTTTAATCACAGAATTAGACTTGTATCTGCACTGTAGCGTGTGTGTTAAGTTTTTCAGAATGACCCTATCAGCACCTTGAATCTAATATACCCTTTTAGGGATAGATTTAAAGTAGGTCTGATACAGCAGAAACCACTAATTTTGAGAATTGCAAATTTGGGAATTGTTTTTCAACCCAGAACAAAAACTGTGCTTTTACGGTCACTAAAAATAACTTGACCAGCTATTAGATTTGGATGAATATAAATGTCAGGCCTATTTTTTAGGCGCTGGGTGACAGGCTCAACTTGCCCCTGATGTAGTATATGGCCAAAAAATAACCACACTATTGATGGTTAAATGCACTTGGGTGACACAGGCTCAGCCTGCACTTGATGTAGTATATGGCCAAAAAATAACCACACTATTGATGGTTAAATGCACTTGATGAAAGCTTGACCCTGATGTAGGATATAGCAAAAAATAACCACACTATTGATGGTTAAATGCACTTGGGTGACACAGCCTCAGCCTGCACCTGATGTAGTATATGGCCAAAAAATAACCACACTATTGATGGTTAAATGCACTTGATGAAATCTTGACCCTGATGTAGGATATAGCAAAAAATAACCACACTATTGATGGTTAAATGCACTTGTGTGACACAGGCTCAGCCTGCACCTGATGTAGTATATGGCCAAAAAATAACCACACTATTGATGGTTAAATGCACTTGATGAAAGCTTGACCCTGATGTAGAATATAGCAAAAAATAACCACACTATTGATGGTTTAATGCACTTGGTGGTAGCTTGCCACCACAAGCCACAAAATGGCCGCCGATCACCCCAGAAAAAAGTGACTGAAAAACGCTCTGGGCAGCCTAAAAACACTGAGCAATTGAATAGAAGCAGTTCAATGATCCACAGCTGTAGATCGATCACTGAATGAAGTCTTTTGGAGGAGTTAATCTGTCTAATCTCGCCCTAACGTCGCAGCTGCAACCTCTCCCTACGCTTGTATCAGCAGAGTGATGTGCAGCGCTACGTGACCCAAGCTTATATAGAGGCTGGGTCACATGCTGCACTGGCCAATCACAGCCATGCCAATAGTAGGCATGGCTGTGATGGCCTCTTGGGGCAAGTAGTATGACGCTTGTTGATTGGCTGCTTTGCAGCCTTTCAAAAAGCGCCAAGAAAGCGCCGAACACCGAACCCGAACCCGGACTTTTACTAAAATGTTCGGGTTCGGGTCCGTGTCACGGACACCCCAAAACTCGGTACGAACCCGAACTATACAGTTCGGGTTCGCTCATCCCTAGTCAGGAGTAATTCTTGACCATTCCTCTTTACAGAACTGTTTGAGTTCAGCAATATTCTTGGGATGTCTGGTGTGAATCGCTTTCTTGAGGTCGTGCCACAGCATCTCAATCGGGTTGAGGTCAGAATCCAGAAGGTGTATTTTCTTCTGTTTAAGCCATTCTGTTGTTGATTTACTTCTATGCTTTAGGTTGTTGTCCTGTTGCAACACCCATCTTCTGTTGAGCTTCACATGGTGGACAGATGGCCTTACGTTCTCCTGCAAAATGTCTTGATAAACTTGGGAATTCTTTTTTCCTTCGATGATAACAATCCGTGCAGGTCCTGACGCAGCAAAGCAGCACCAAAACATGATGCCCCACCACCATACTTCACAGTTGGGATGAGGTTTTGATGTTGGTGTGCTGTGCCTCTTTTTCTCCACACATAGTGTTGTGTGTTTCTTCCAAACAACTCAACTTTGGTTTCATCTGTCCACAGAATATTTTGCCAGTACTGCTGTGGAACATCCAGGTGCTCTTGTGCAAACTGCAAACATGCAGCAATATTTTTTTTGGACAGCAGTGGTTTCCTCTGTGGTATCCTCCCATGAAATACATTCTTGTTTAGTGTTTTACATATAGTAGATTCGCTAACAGGGATGTTAGCATATGCCAGAGACTTTTGTAAGTCTTTAGCTGACACTCTAAGATTCTTCTTCACCTCATTGAGCAGTCTGCGCTGTGCTCTTGCAGTCATCTTTACAGGACGGCCACTCCTAGGGAGAGTAGCAGCTGTGCTGAACTTTCTCCATTCATAGACAATTTGTCTTACCGTGGACTGATGAACAGCAAGGCTTTTGGAGATACTTTTATAACCCTTCCCAGCTTTATGCAAATCAACAATTCTTAATCGTAGGTCTTCTGAGAGCTCTTTTGTGCGAGGCATCATTCACATCAGGCAATGCTTCTTGTGAAAAGCAAACACAGAACTGGTGTGTGTTTTTTATAGGGCAGGGGAGCTGTAACCAACACCTCCAATCTCATCTCATTGATTGGACTCCAGTTGGCTGACACCTCACTCCAATTAGCTCTTGGAGATGTCATTAGTCTAGGGGTTCACATACTTTTTCCACCTGCACTGTGAATGTTTACATGGTGTGTTCAATAAAAACAAGGTGACATTTAATTCTTTGTGTGTTATTAGTTTAAGCAGACTGTGATTGTCTATTGTTGTGAATTAGATGAAGATCAGATCACATTTTATGACCAATTTGTGCAGAAATCCATATCATTCCAAAGGGTTCACATACTTTTTCTTGCATGTATCCCGCAGCGCTCATGTTACGATGCATGCTGGGTCCCCATTTGTTTCTGTTTCCTAGTGCTTCTGGCACAGAACCAGTCACTGGCCATCCTGGTGATCCATGTGACCCAGTGATTGGCTAAGCAGACATTTCCTATGTGTTGACTCATCAGAAAGCAGAGATCTACGTGGAGCTGGTGAGGGTTGGAACGGGAGTGGCAGGGGATTGAGGTGAGCGCTTGCATTGCAGTCATTGGGCCAGATTTATCATAAGCTCAAGTTAGAATAATGGAGTGAAAAAGTCGCAATTTTTTGCGCAATCGCTTAAACTGCGCAAAAATTTTAGACTTTTTTCTGCTCTGCACTATGCTCGCCAGTTTTCTGAAAGTGGGCGTGTTTTCTTATGTAAATGAATCTCTAGACAGATTTACTATTGTTGCTATTTAAAAAGTCGCAAAAAAGTCACAATAAAATGCGCAATTTCACTCCAGTGAGGACCATGCTTATTTTATGAGACTTTTTAATAGAACATGCAACGTTTTTGTAAAGACGTGGGACTTTTTTGTAAAGATGTGCGACTTTGTAAAGCTGCTTACTGACGGATAAACTACTACCGTCAAACCCCATTTATTACAGTCTTAAAGGGACGATCATAAATCTGACTTAGCTAAGGGCTCTTTCACACTTGCGTTGTCCGGATCCGTCACCCATGCGCGTGGGGCGCCCTGACGTCACTCTGGAGCGCCCGGGGAGCCGCACGGACGGTAAGTATACTGCTCCCCCGCTCGCCACTACACTTTACCATGGCTGCCAGGACTTTAGCGTCCCGGCAGCCATGGTAACCATTCAGAAAAAGCTAAACGTCGGATCCGGCAATGCGCCGAAACGACGTTTAGCTTAAGGCCGGATCCGGATTAATGCCTTTCAATGGGCATTAATTCCGGATCCGGCCTTGCGGCAAGTGTTCAGGATTTTTGGCCGGAGAAAAAAGCGCAGCATGCTGCGGTATTTTCTCCGGCCAAAAAACGTTCCAGTCCGGAACTGAAGACATCCTGATGCATCCTGAACGGATTTCTCTCCATTCAGAATGCATGGGGATAATCCTGATCAGGATTCTTCCGGCATAGAGCCCCGACGACGGAACTCTATGCCGGAAGAAAAGAACGCAAGTGTGAAAGAGCCCTAAAACTGACTTTAGCCATATGTAAAAGTGGAGTGAGCTGTCATTGTAATGATAAATCTGGCCCATTGTGTCCATGAGGCCCTGTGGTCCCCCATTAGGGTACTTTCAAACTAGAGTTTGAGGAATCCGGCAGAAAGTTCTGTTGCCGGAACCGCCTGCCGGATCCGGAAATCCGTGTGCAAACGGATACCATTTGTTTCCGGATCCGTCTGACAAATGCATTTAAATACTGGATCCGTCTCTCTGTTGTCATCCGAAAAAAACGGACCCGGTATTTATTTTTTTCAAATTCTTAAAGGTCTGAGGATGTGCAGACCGGGAAACCGGTTCCGGATCCGGCATGAATACATTTCAATGGAAATTAATGCTGGATCCGGCAATCAGGCAAATGTTCCTGAATTTTGGCTGGAGAAAATACCCCAGCATGCTGCGGTATTTTCTCCAGCCAAATACCGTAAAAGTGACTGAACTGAAGACATCCTGATGCATACTGACCGAATTGCTTTCCATTCAGAATGCATTGGGATAAAACTGATGCATTTTTCCAGTATTGAGCCCCTAGGACAAAACTCAATACCGGAAAACTTTAACGCTAGTGTGAAAGTACCCTTAGAGCCATGCTGGATGTGACTTTGAGCTTTAGCTTACAGATCAAGTTTCAGAATACTGTACTGAAGACAGATTTATATAGCTACCATTCAATAATAAACCTCAGTAAGCTCCCCTAATGGTGGCTCAAGGTAGTCAGAATTTTATTATTTATCTGTATGATTGTGTAAAATGAAGCAAGGGAATTGGAATTTTGCAACAGAAAGACCAGGGGCGGACTGGAAACTTAAGGTGACCCTGGAAATACCAGTTCACTGAGTTCCAGAAAGTAAGCATATCCAATAGGGGGTAACTTTTACTGATGCTGGGGTGTGAATAAATATTAAAATAAAAATACTTTATTGATATGCACTAAAATCCAAAACTAAAACAAATAAAATCAATAGTGCACTTGCCCAGGCTAGGGGAACATCAGACTGAACACATTATATCCATTAGGTTATATATACTATCAGATATACAGTCGTGGCCAAAAGTTTTGAGAATGACACAAATATTAGTTTTCACAAAGTCTGCTGCTACACTGCTTTTAGATCTTTGTTTCAGTTGTTTCTGTGATGTAGTGAAATATAATTACACGCACTTCATACGTTTCAAAGGCTTTTATCGACAATTACATGACATTTATGCAAAGAGTCAGTATTTGCAGTATTGGCCCTTCTTTTTCAGGACCTCTGCAATTCGACTGGGCATGCTCTCAATCAACTTCTGGGCCAATTCCTGACTGATAGCAACCCATTCTTTCATAATCACTTCTTGAAGTTTGTCAGAATTAGTGGGTTTTTGTTTGTCCACCCGCTTCTTGAGGATTGACCACAAGTTCTCAATGGGATTAAGATCTGGGGAGTTTCCAGGCCATGGACCCAAAATGTCAACGTTTTGGTCCCCGAGCCACTTAGTTATCACTTTTGCCTTATGGCACGGTGCTCCATCGTGCTGGAAAATGCATTGTTCTTCACCAAACTGTTGTTGGATTGTTGGAAGAAGTTGTTGTTGGAGGGTGTTTTGGTACCATTCTTTATTCATGGCTGTGTTTTTGGGCAAAATTGTGATTGATGCCCACTCACTTGGATGAGAAGCAACCCCACACATGAATGGTCTCAGGATGCTTTACTGTTGGCATGACACAGGACTGATGGTAGCGCTCACCTTTTCTTCTCCGGACAAGCCTTTTTCCAGATCCCCCAAACAATAGGAAAGAGGCTTCATCGGAGAATATGACTTTGCCCCAGTGCTCAGCAGTCCATTCACCATACTTTCTGCAGAAGATCAATCTGTCCCTGATGTTTTTTTTGGAGATTAGTGGCTTCTTTGCTGCCCTTCTTGACACCAGGCCATCTTCCAAAAGTCTTTGCCTCACTGTGCGTGCAGATGCGCTCACACCTGCCTGCTGCCATTCCTGAGCAAGCTCTGCACTGGTGGCACTCCGATCCCGCAGCTGAATCCTCTTTAGGAGACGATCCTGGCGCTTGCTGGACTTTCTTGGACGCCCTGAAGCCTTCTTAACAAGAATTGAACCTCTTTCCTTGAAGTTCTTGATGATCCTATAAATTGTTGATTGAGGTGCAATCTTAGTAGCCACAATATCCTTGCCTGTGAAGCCATTTTTATGCAACGCAATGATGGCTGCACGCGTTTCTTTGCAGGTCACCATGGTTAACAATGGAAGAACAATGATTTCAAGCATCACCCTCTTTTTAACATGTCAAGTCTGCCATTTTAACCCAATCAACCTGACATAATGATCTCCAGCCTTGTGCTCGTCAACATTCTCACCTGAATTAACAAGACGATTACTGAAATGATCTCAGCAGGTCCTTTAATGACAGCAATGAAATGCAGTGGAAAGTTTTTTGGGGGATTAAGTTAATTTTCATGGCAAAGAAGGACTATGCAATTCATCTGATCACTCTTCATAACATTCTGGAGTATATGCAAATTGCTATTATAAAAACTTAAGCAGCAATTTTTCCAATTTCCAATATTTATGTAATTCTCAAAACTTTTGGCCACGACTGTACATTGGATACAAGCTGAGTTCAGAGTGACCTCACACCACAGCTAATGTCATTCATGCTGCAGTGTAACTGATATCTGTGCCAGATATATTGCTCATATGTGGCACAGTATTAATTATCTGTTCCCTAATGCCTTTAAGGCCTCATGCATACGACCGTTGTGTGCATCCGCGGCCGTTGTTCCGTTTTCAGTTTTTTTTCGCGAACCCATTGACTTTCAATAGGTCCGTGGAAAAATCGGAAAATGCACCGTTTGGCTTCCGCGTCCGTGATCCGTTTTTCCAGTCCGTGAAAAAAATATGACCTGTCCTATTTTTTTCACGGACAACGGTTCACGGACCCATTCAAGTCAATGGGTCCGTGAAAAATCACGGATGCACACAAGATAGTCATCCGCGTCCGTGATCCGTGTCCGTTTTTCTTATCATTTTCAATGCAAACTTGACTTAGTTTTTTTTTTCACTTTTCATGTCCGTGGATCCTCCAAAAATCAAGGAAGACCCACGGAAGAAAAAACGGTCACGGATCACGGAACAACGGAAATCCGTTTTGCGGACCGCAAAAAAAACCGGTTGTGTGCATGAGACCTAATACTGAGTGTAGCTTCAATTATCTGCCACAGTCAGGACTGTGCAACTTAATGCAGACCGAAACCGACACTCTCCCAAACTGTGATTGGAAATAGGGATATAGAAAGACTATAGATTCTTTGTTAGGTATCCGAGGTGACACTATAGACAACCCGTAAATATCCACCACTCCTAAGATAGAAAGGCCAGTGGTGATTCACTAGTTAAAAGACCTTACGCATTTCGATATTCCTATTTCCTCAGACATCAATAGGATATTGATATTATTCATTTGTTACTGCCATTAGTGTAGGGCATTGTACACATCATAGATAGATACTGCTGCAAGCTGACATAGCGTAGCGCTGCCGACTCTGGTATGGCCATGCGCGTCACGCTACACGCTGGCTGTTTATAATGAAGACCATTCCCCCAGATGCCCGCATCACAGGTCAAGCCATGCTCCGTGCGCATGAAATTGCCGTGTCATCAGGGGCTCGTGTAGGTGGATAGAGGTGGTGCCTGGGAGAAAGTGTTACCATGGGAATGGGCTACTTCCATTGTGCCCCGTGCAGGGCTACAGGCTGTCAAGTATGTAGCAAGCCCAAATGCCACCGAACAGGATACGATTGAATGCTGTGAGGTGGAGTCTTAGAGAGAGGACCCAGACCAAGATTGGTAAGGGTACAGAAGACTGTGGTTAAGAAACTAGAACAGGATTGGCCGTGATCTATCAAAGAAATAAGAAATAATAGCCATTTCAGGGGCTCAATTCTACAACCAGCGGTTGCAGAAAAAATATATTAGAAGGGAGACAACTATTTAGAATAAGGTACATGATATAGTTAATAAACAAAGAGGTTAAGGGAGAAGAAGAAGGAAGAGAGGCGGCCTCAGTAGATGGCACATACAATAGATGGCACTTATAAAAGGCAGCCAAATGAAATCTCCAGGCTGCTTGCTAGCATCTTACGTCTTGCTTTTAACTGCTGAGGCTGGCCATCCATATTATTTAGCTATTGGCTGAGAGTTCTTTCTCCTGACACCTTATTCTTTCAAATTTCTTTTTATTGACAAATTATATCAACAAATAAAGCAAAACACAACAATTAGGGGCAACATACCCCTCGATCATATGACGGAGTATAAATGAAAATGAGCAAAAAAATATACAGCCATAGCGAGTACAATATTACAGTCACAGATATATGCAGCAAAACTAAGTGGGCACAAAGAGAAAAGGAGTGACTATACCTCCAATATACATGAGCAAAAGAATGTGAGGTCCCATCCAAGGGACAATTAGGATAGATGATGAACTGATGAAAAACATCTCTGGGGGAGGTGGGAGTATCTCAGGATTTTTCTAACCACTTGGCCCAAGTAACCATGTACTTATCGTGAGACAGAGTCTCCCAACTAGACAACTCTTCAAATCTGCAGATTTCCTGCACTTTATCCTTCCACATTTGCACAGTTGGAGCCTGTGTAGAGAGCCATTTCAAAGGAATTAGGAGTTTGGCCGCGGCTATGAGGTGGGAGAGCAGGGAGTGTTTACTAAGGGGGCAGTTAAGGTCTGGTAAATTCAGAAGGACAGCTGTGGCTGATAAGGTAGTATTGATTGAGCAGATTTTCTTGACCTCTTTCTCCACTCCATCCCAAAATGGGCGTATGTTAGGGCAAGACCACCAAATATGCAGAGCTGTGCCTTTATCTGCAGAGCATCTCCAACAATTGGCAGACACCTCTGGATACATTTTATTAAGCAGATCTGGTGTGCGATACCATTTAGTTACTATTTTAAAAGCATTTTCCTGTGTGGATATGCATCTTGAGAAACCATGTGAGTGGCTGAGGATCCTATCTATGTCTGAATCTAATAGGCTTATGTCCAGGTCAGATTCCCACTGGCAAATGTAGAGAGGTTTTCTGGAATCTCGAGGTTCCAGAATTTTATTATAAAGACAAGATAACAGCTTATTTTTAGTATTGGGGGACTGTAAAATGACATCATACCAGGAAGGAATGTAATCCCTCTGAGCTTTACCCAAGTAATCCAGACATACTTTACTGAAGTGAAGGTAATGTAGGTGTGACCATTTCTGTACTCCATAGGTCTCTTTCAACTGTCCCAATTTTGGTAATACCTTATCCCTTAGGACATCCCCCACAACTGCGTTTCGAAAACCAGGCCATAGATTGAGGTCGTCTTTATAACCATTCTGAAGGCAATATGGAATTAACCTAATAGGTGTAAAAGGGGAGGGACTTACAGGGAGCGACATTAGAGAGGAAAACTTCCTCCAGGCCTTAAGCACTCCTGCATAGGTAGAATTTGATGGGCTACACCTGACGAAGTCTGATGATGGATTTGCCCGAAGTCTAGCAAGTTCTGAGGGATCCCATGATTCATTAGCTAATTGGCAACCCAGTTTGCAAGAATGGGGATTTAGGATTTCCGAGTGTAAGCGATCCAAATTAGCCAGGTAATAATTTTTGATATCTGGAAGGCCAAAACCGCCTCTAGAGATCGGTTGGGACAGAAGGCTGTAAGATAACCGAGGTCTACATTTCTTCCATATAAAGGTAGAGAAAAAATTTTGTGTCAGGGATAAATATGAATTAGGGAGAGAGATCGGCAGGGTCTGAAAAAGATAAAGTAGTCTAGGAAGGACATAAGTTTTTAAGAGATTTTTCCTGCCTATCCAAGACAGAAAGGGGATTTTTAGATCTTCTAGCTGTGCTTTGATATCCGTGAGTAGAGGAGTGTAATTTAGGCGGAACCATTGACTAGGATTGGGCGAAATATTGACCCCCAGATATTTAATATGTGAGGATGACCATTGGAAGGGAAATGAGCTTGACAAGGCAGCGATGGTATTATTCGGTAAGTTAATGCCTATAGCCGAGCATTTTGGGAGATTTATTTTAAAATTAGAAAGGTGGCCAAAATCTTCTAGTATTTTTAGAATCTCTGGGAAGGCTATGGTGGGATCATTCAAAATCAGTAGCATATCATCGGCAAAGGCCGCCACCTTATGTTGTGTGTTTCCAATTATGACCCCTGTGATGGCCTTGTTCTGTCTAATAGCTTGCATAAGGGTCTCTAAGCAGAGTATGAAGAGGGAAGGGGACAATGGACACCCCTGTCTAGTGCCATTAGATATATTAAAGTAAGGGGATAAACTTCCATTAACCCGCACTCTAGCGTGAGGGGCCGAGTACAGGGACATCACCGCTCCAACAAACATCGAGCTAAATCCGAACTTGTGCAAAGTGGCTTCCATAAACCCCCAATCCACTCTGTCAAACGCCTTTTCGGCATCCGTGCTCAAAAGGGTCAGACTGTTCTTATGTCTCAAAGCATGTTGTATTAGCATCTGTACTCTGAAGGTGCTGTCCCTGCACTCACGCCCCCCTACAAAACCTGTTTGGTCAGGAGAGATAATGTTTCTTAAGATAGGGGCAATTCTGTGTGCCAGAAGTTTGGCCCAGAGTTTAGTATCGGTGTTTAGAAGGGAAATGGGTCTATAGCTAGAAGGAACCTCCAGATCTTTATTTGGCTTTGGCAGTACCACGATATGAGCCTCCAATGCCTGTTTTGCCGGAGGGGCGCCTTCAAGTAGTGAATTAAAGTAAGTCGTAAGATGGGGGCCTAGAATATGGAAAAATTTCTTGTAATAAACAATCGGTAAACCGTCAGGGCCTGGGCTTTTACCTGAAGGGGTGGAATTTAGAATTTTTTGTATCTCTACTAGTGTGACAGGGGAGGTTAGAGATTCATTATCTACCTGCGATAATGCAGGCAATTTGAGTGATGCCAAGAAGTTTTTAATAAGAGCTTCTCTGTCTCGGTTAGCAGTGGGGGGATCATTTTTACGCAAGTTATATAGGGCGGTATAATATGAGTTGAATATTTTGGCTATGCTTGGGGTGTCTGATACCATCAGACCTTTCTCAGTGCACATTTTGGCAATGTAAGATTGTGCGTTCCTCTTTTTAATAAGAGCAGACATCAATTTGTTACCTCTATTTCCGTGTGCATATTGTTTGTGCCTGATTTTTAGGTAGGCCTTTGCCGCTTTGGCATTTAAAAGGTCTTTTAATTCCCTTCTAAGAACTGTTAAAGCCTCTAAGTCTGTGTCTGACCTGGATCTCTTATGGGTTTGTTCTAATAGAGAATAAGGAACACAATAGTAAGGAACACAATAGTGCTTCACGTTTCTTTTTCAAATGAGAGCCCAAAGCGATGAACTCCCCTCGCACAACAGCCTTGTGGGCTTCCCATATGGAAGCTGGAGAGGACTCAGCAATATTATTGAATGTAAAATATTCTGACAACTTCTTCCCAAATGAGTCTGTATCGGTATGGGAGTTGAGAAGGGTAGGATTAAGAGACCAAATCCACTCCCTGTCAGTAGAGCCAGGGACCTTAAAGGATAGGGATACTGGGGCATGGTCCGATATTGTAATATTGTGTATTTCAGCCTTAACAACCTGAGGTAACAACCAGTCAGAAATGAATAAATAATCTAGGCGCTGGTAAGATTTATGGGGATGTGAATAAAAGGAATATTCCTTATTATCTGCATGAGTGGATCTCCAAACATCACTCAAACCCATATTTCTGAGCTTACCAAGAATCCCCTTCAGCACCCCGGAGGAGACCGCGGACCTGCGAGTGGAGGCATCCAATGGGGGGTGCAAGGTTTAATTGAAGTCCCCTCCTATAATCAGAATACCAGAGGAAAAAACTGATATTTTGTGCAAAATCTTAGATAACCATTTAGAAGTGTTGTTGTTAGGGGCGTATAGATTACATAAGGTGGTCTCTACCCCACCCAATTTGCCTTTCAGGAGTAGATACCTCCCCTCGGGGTCCGCGATCTCCGCCATTACACACAAGGGGACACTTTTGTGAACACCAATACTGACGCCTCTGGAGGACGCAGAGGCATTACATGAGTGATACCAGGTTTGAAATGAGGAACAAGCAAGGTTAGGAACGTGTCCTGTTCTGAAATGCGTCTCCTGTAACATGGCTATTTGTGCTTTACCTGACCTCAGTATCTGAAAAACACGGCTTCTCTTAATAGGATTGTTGCACCCATTCACATTGAAGGTGGTCACATTTAGGTTTAGGGCTGACATCTGATCAGAAGCAGTGACGTACAAGGCTGTGTGACATAAACTCTATGATCCAACTGAAAAAAACAAACAAATAAAGGGAACCTTTCATAGCTTAAAGCTTCATAGATGCGCATTTCTATTTTGCGCAAAATTATATGTAGAAAAACCAGTAACCAGAATAACAGTGAAATACCGAAGTGAATGCACACATTTTTCGGTGTACAAACGTTCCGGGGAACGTGAAATGTGGGGGAAGGTTTCAACCGACACATAACATAAACTGCCCAAGCTGCACTGAGTTTAGGCCTATAATTAGAAAGAACATAGTAAAATTACATTGGTCTAATTCCACTTAACCACGATAGCGGGTAAGAGGAAGGAAGGGGGGGGTTAAAGGAGGGTAGGGATAAGGCACTGTTGGTAAGGAGAAATAAGGCGCAGTGGGAGGAAAAGGGAGGGTGCTGTGGCTACAGGTTGACGACCGGCAGCTACCACTGATTTGGAGGCCTCTGCAGAGGCATCAGTAGCTACTGATCGCCAAAAACAGAGACAGGTTTAAACCTATAATGACCGCAAGTAAGGAGAGAGAGACTGCAATCATGCAATCTGGTGAGCTGCGACAGTCAGTCGTTGGTGTCCATATTTGAGGGCTTACGCCTATTAGATCTTTGCCTCTGGACGGTGGTCCACGGATCTGGAAGTGGAGGAGGGTCGCCATCTTGTTGGACAGGTAACCATGACGGTATGTCCATAGGGGGAATGCGGAGAACGCCCCATACCTCTTGCAAATCATCTGGAGTACGGACGGTAAGCCTTTTGTTCCCAAATGAGATTAAAATGCCAAACGGGTATAACCACCGATAGGGGATCTTGGCGGAGCGAAGTGCCTCTGTGAGGGGTCTCAGCATCCGTCTTTTCTGGAGGGTGGAGGGAGCCACATCTTGGTAAATCTGGACGATAGAGTCCGCTATCTTCACCTCCGGTAAGCTCCTGGTTTTTTCAAGTATGGCCTCCGTGTCACGAAAGCTCAAAAGGCCGCAGATGATATCTCTCGGGCCTTCTGTGGGAGTGGGCTTTGGGCGTAGGGCTCTGTGCACCCGTTCCACCACTATAGATTTGGCTCTGTCAGACCCCCACAAGTAAGCGAATAAATCTTGCATGGCGGCAAAGAGGCTTTCCTTATCCTGTGCTTTAGGAAGGCCGCGAATCCTTATATTTTTTCTGCGGCTACGGTTCTCCTGATCTTCGATCATCAGGAGAGCTGTATTAAGTGCAGACCTGTGAGAGTCCAGGCTTTTGGCTGTGGAAGCTGCATAGGAGTGTAAAACATCCTGTGATTGCTCAAGGGCCTCTACCCTATTGCCTATCTGGCGAATATCTATCTTGATAGAAGACAGATCTGCTGCAATTGGGGCCAGAGCTCTGTGGAGCGCCGAATCAAAGTATTCCTTTGAAAGAGGGCAATTGTCGCTTACCCCCTGGCTGCATCTGGGAGCGGTATCAGTGCTGAGGAGATCATCATCTGCTTCTTCCTCCAGCCGTCGGTGAGGTCCTCTCTCAGGAGGCGCCATCTTGTCCACACATGTGGGGAGCTGAGGAGAATGCTTATTAAGGTATTTCTCCATCTTTTTACTAGCCGCAGGAGCAGTTAGGACATTTGCAGTGTCACCCGATCCAGGTTTCGGCTGTATTTTCACCATCGCTCGGGAATTAGAGTGCTTTAGGCGCTAAAGAAACAGCTTGGCAGCGGGAGCTCTTCTCTCAGGCAGCCGCCATCAAGCGCGGTCAGGCTCCACCCCCCTGACACCTTATTCTGACTCTGATTGTTGTGATACCGATCTATCCCTTGTAAGGCCTATATGCCTGGCCTGTATAAGCAGATATAATCACTGCGGACAATCCTCATCAGATAGCTGAACTCCCCAATACCGTGTTCATCCATAAAGTTGCTTTATTCTGTACATCAGACAACAGGATACAACAGAATGAATGGATCTCGGTATTATGCAGTCAAAAGATGATACTTTCTTTAGCATACCATGAAGAATACATGTGTCCCTGTTACATGTGGCCTGTTAGCTGCATCTATGATACAGGGACACATGTATTCTTCATGGTATGTTAAAGAAAGTATCATCTTTTGACTGCATAATACCGAGATCCATTAATTCTGCAGTATCCTGTATATAATGCTTGCATCTACTTTACTAAGTGCATTATTATCTTATTTCTGTGGTTTTCTTCAATAATATGGTCAGGGACATCCGCACATTTGTATATCATATTGTGCAGGATGTTTTTATCTTAGTTTTTTCTGTGGAATTTTTTTTGTCTGTAGTATTTGCTTGAGGGAGTGGCACCTTCAAGTGTGAATGCGCACCTATTTTATCTTGGGAGTAGCATTCCTCTGCACTTTTGCCCTTCCTATCCAATAGAGCGCCTTGATTAGGTGGTACATATGGGTATGCTTACTCCTCCTCCCATTGGTTGCTTCATGCACATGGAGGTGACTAGGAGCAGCACACCATATGTGCGGCGTCTGCGCTCCTTAACATAGAAGCCTAATGGCTTAGGTAGGTTTAGCGTAGGACCCGCCTGACCTGAGACCACCTTGGCGCTTGGTAGGCGGGCTTAGATGTGTTTTGATCAAAATATATTGACTAAGTGTCTCAGATATTATCATATCAGAGTGAGGACTTTGTCCATATATAATGCTTGCATCTACTTTACTAAGTGCATTATTATCTTATTTCTGTGGTTTTCTTTCTTTAGCGTACCATTCAGAATACATGTGTCCCTGTTACATGAAGCTTGTTAGCTGCATCCATGATGCAAGAAGTGTTGTACTCCAGAAGAAGAGTGGAGCATTGCAAACAAAGGAAATGAGTCATAGATCTCAGGGAAGGGAACATGGAAAAAACAAGTGCATTACCAAAAAAAGGCCACTAGATGGCAGAAAATAACTAACCATTGAAATAGCCATAGGAAATGGTTCAAAAAATAAACTATATAAATTCCCATGTACATTAATGTAAATATTAACTGTGTAGCAGCATACTCCCCGTCTGGCATTGTAAATGTCACTATTTATACCATAATGGTAGTTATACAATTACAAATAAACTACAGTGCAAATTGCTTGATGTCTTGAAGACCTAATAGACATAAAGAGAACATGCATATAATGCAACAACTATAATGTAAGGCTTCAAGTTGTATCAATTAAAGTTCAAGACACTTCCATCTTGAAGTCACAGGTAGGATCCAGCAGCATACGCAAGCAAGTTCATTCTCCAAGGGGCAAGAGCAGAATAAGTTCCGTGATAGGTCTGATGAAAGTCTTTACAGTCCCTTGTCTTGCAACTTTCACCACTACCTTACGTACTTTACCCATAGGCCACTCGACTCTTTCGTCTTGCTGGTACTTGAGCAGAACGAGATCTCCAACTTGTATATTAGGGTTCAGGCGTTGCCATTTCTTGCGTCTTTGCAGAGTAGAAAGATACTCCATCTTCCAACGATTCCAGAAGCAGTTGGCGAGGTGTTGTGCTCGATTCCACTGGTCATAGCATAGATTTCCTGCTTTAAAGTTTCCAGGTGGAACAGGAACAGACCCAAGCTTCTAGGTAAGCAGGGTAGTTGGGGTAAGGATAGTTGGGGTCTCTGGATCTGTGTCAGGTTCTAGAAGACTGAAGACATCAGCTGTGGTTTCTTCTGGATGATCCAGCAGGAATTCAGGACCTGTTAACCAAGAAGAATTTGCAAAGACACTTGCAGACACTGGCAGACACTGGCCTGGTGGCATGATCTGCAGGATTAATTTCAGATGGGACATAATGCCATTGTTCAGGTTTAGATGATTTCCTGATTCTTTCTACACGGTTGCTGACATACACATAGAAACGTTTAGTCTGTTTGTACAGGGAGTGCAGAATTATTAGGCAAATTGTATTTTTGAGGATTAATTTTATTATTGAACAACAACCATGTTCTCAATGAACCCAAAAAACTCATTAATATCAAAGCTGAATATTTTTGGAAGTAGTTTTTAGTTTGTTTTTAGTTTTAGCTATTTTAGGGGGATATCTGTGTGTGCAGGTGACTATTACTGTGCATAATTATTAGGCAACTTAACAAAAAACAAATATATACCCATTTCAATTATTTATTTTTACCAGTGAAACCAATATAACATCTCAACAATCACAAATATACATTTCTGACATTCAAAAAGAAAACAAAAACTAATCAGTGACCAATATAGCCACCTTTCTTTGCAAGGACACTCAAAAGCCTGCCATCCATGGATTCTGTCAGTGTTTTAATCTGTTCACCATCAACATTGCGTGCAGCAGCAACCACAGCCTCCCAGACACTGTTCAGAGAGGTGTACTGTTTTCCCTCCTTGTAAATCTCACATTTGATGATGGACCACAGGTTCTCAATGGGGTTCAGATCAGGTGAACAAGGAGGCCATGTCATTATATTTTCTTCTTTTATACCCTTTCTTGCCAGCCACGCTGTGGAGTACTTGGACGCGTGTGATGGAGCATTGTCCTGCATGAAAATCATGTTTTTCCTGAAGGATGCAGACTTCTTCCTGTACCACTGCTTGAAGAAGGTGTCTTCCAGAAACTGGCAGTAGGACTGGGAGTTGAGCTTGACTCCATCCTCAACCCGAAAAGGCCCCACAAGCTCATCTTTGATGATACCAGCCCAAACCAGTACTCCACCTCCACCTTGCTGGCGTCTGAGTCGGACTGGAGCTCTCTGCCCTTTACTAATCCAGCCACGGGCCCATCCATCTGGCCCATCAAGACTCACTCTCATTTCATCAGTCCATAAAACCTTAGAAAAATCAGTCTTGAGATATTTCTTGGCCCAGTCTTGACGTTTCAGCTTGTGTGTCTTGTTCAGTGGTGGTCGTCTTTCAGCCTTTCTTACCTTGGCCATGTCTCTGAGTATTGCACACCTTGTGCTTTTGGGCACTCCAGTGAGGTTTCAGGTCTGAAATATGGCCAAACTGGTGGCAAGTGGCATCTTGGCAGCTGCACGCTTGACTTTTCTCAGTTCATGGGCAGTTATTTTGCGCCTTGGTTTTTCCACACGCTTCTTGCGACCCTGTTGACTATTTTGAATGAAATGCTTGATTGTTCGATGATCACGCTTCAGAAGCTTTGCAATTTTAAGAGTGCTGCATCCCTCTGCAAGATATCTCACTATTTTTGACTTTTCTGAGCCTGTCAAGCCCTTCTTTTGTCCCATTTTGCCAAAGGAAAGGAAGTTGCCTAATAATTATGCACACCTAATATAGGGTGTTGATGTCATTAGACCACACCCCTTCTCATTACAGAGATGCACATCACCTAATATGCTTAATTGGTAGTAGGCTTTCGAGCCTATACAGCTTGGAGTAAGACAACATGCATAAAGAGGATGATGTGGTCAAAATACTCATTTGCCTAATAATTCTGCACGCAGTGTATATGTAGCCCAGAACAACTTTACTGTATATGTAGAATTTGGTGTCATCTATCTGAATTTCTAGCTCACACAGTATGAAATCTGCAATTTTTACAACTAGCACAGTCCCACAAAGTTCAAGCCTAGGAATTGTGTGCTCAGGCTTAGGTGCTAACTTAGCTTTCCTAAACAGAAACCCTATGTGGGTTTGATTAGAGGAGTCTCTCGAATTGAGGTAGGCAACAGCCGCTATGGCCTCAGTAGATGCGTCTGAGAAGATGTGAAACTCTTTTCTCTGACTTGTAGCAATGGAAGCTGAGGTGTAGCAGCGTGGTATAAAGATTCCATCTAAGGCATGTAGAGATTGTTTCCAGGACTCCCACTTTGAAAGCTTGTCTGATGGTAGTGGAGCGTCCCAATCTTTAATAGACTCTGAGAGCTGTCTAAGTAAGGCTTTACCTTGTATGGCTGTTCACCACTGACAGAACACAATGCTTGGTAAATGGCTTGTCTGCAGAGCTGACTTGAAAGCCGAAGGTGTCTTTTCATAAGTCCCACCGTAGGCCCAGTCTTCTCTGTACAGGTGGCATATCCATTCCCAGATTTAAGTCTTTAAACCCTGTGGCATGATTGCCAGGTTAAAAGGCTTTCATAACAGCAATACTATTTGAGGCAATCTTGTGTAGTCTAAGGTTAGCCTCAGAAAGCACACCTTGTGTCCTTTGGAGCAGGTCTATGGCTTCTTCGTCATCCAAGTCCATCATCAATATAAAAGTCTCTCTCAACAAAGTGTCGAGGATCCACGCCATACTCCTTTTCTCCATCAAGGGCAGTCCTTCGTAAACTGACTGTATATTGCAACAGCGGGTGAGGGACTATTTCCGAAAACATGTGCCTTCATGCGGTATTCAATAATCTCATTGTCCATGTTGTTGTTATGGTGCTACAGAAACCTTAGGAAGTTCCTATGGTCTTTTCTTAATATCAGCAGTTATGGCAACTGGTTCTCTTCTAAACCTCATAAGTACACCTACAAGGTTGTTGGTTAGATTCGGGCCATTGAGAAGAACATCGTTTAGGGATAAGCCTTGATGCTTGGCATTGGAGTCAAATACTATCCTGATTTGTTTTGGCTTATGTGGATGATTCACTCCAAAGAAAGGCAGGTACCAGCACTCATCGTGTCTTTGAAGTGGTGGCGCTGGTTCGGCATGATCATTGTCAAAGATCCTTTTCATAAAGGCGATGAAATGGTTCTTCATTTCAGGCATGTTCTTTAGTGTTCGTTGAAGTGAGTTGAATCTGGATAGAGCCTGTTCACGATTGGTTGGGAGTTTGGCCTTTGCAGCACGAAGAGGTAATGGTGTAACCCAGCTGTTAGACTCATCCTGGAAGAATTCTTTGTCCATTATCTTGATGAACTCTCTGTCTTCAACTTACAAGGCTATTTTGTTATCATCACTTATAGTGCAAAACACTGTGGTACCTAGGTTGTCATCACAAAGGACAGGAGTAACATCAGGTACTTGAATGATGTCAAGAGGCTTCTCCTTTACTTCATAATGGTGAGGGCACTGTTTGAAGTGGGATGGACGTCGATTTCCCAACATGTAAGTTTTGATGGAGTGAATCTCAGATGACGTACGCATCCTGGCCAAGCATACATCGCCCACTATTACCCAGCCTAGGTCAGGTTTTTGTGCATAAGGGGCATGGTCAGGTCCATCGCACTGGTTGCGTACTTTATGTACTCTTAGAATGTCATTACCTAGCAGAACTAAGATTTCAGCACTCATGTCCATTGCAGGGATATTATCAACAAGGTGCCTTAAATGAGGATGGTGATATGCAGCTTCTGGAGTAGGAATCTCTTCCCTTTCATCTGGTATCTGGTCACACTCAAATAATGTTGGTAGGGGTATGCCCTTTCCCCCGTTGATATGAGAGACCATGAGAGTATACTGTGTGGTGTGGCCCTCTATGCCAAAGATCTCAAAGAATTTAGGCTTCACCAGGGATCTGTTGCTCTGTTCATCTATTATGGCATACATCCTAGCAGCTTTCTCAGGTATATATTGACTAGGCATATCTTGGCACAGCATTTGTGATCCATCCCTTCTCCACACACTTCTGTGCATGAAGAAGAAACATTATCTTTGGCTGGGGCATGACTTTGTTGCTCCCTGCCATGATTTGAGACAGGGGTTGAGGTAGGTAGCTGCTGAGGGTTGTCTGGAAGTGGAGTAGGATGCATAGCAGTAACATGTCTGTCACTACTGCATTCTATGCACTTGATGACAACTTTACAGTCTTTAGCAAAATGGCTATAAGAAGCACAGCACTTGTAGCATATTCTAAGTTTCTGGAGAATCTCCTTGCGTTCTTGTAAAGTCTTTGCCCTAAGCCCTCAACATTTCTTAAGAGGGTGAGGCTTCTTGTGAATAGGACACTGACGACTAGGGTCTTTATCTCTGTCATCCACAATGCCCTGATCAGTAGGTGAGGTTGTGGAGGGTGAGATGTCTGTCTTTTTAACAGATATTGCTCTATTAAAGTCTCTACATTTAGCTGCTGTATTATCATACCTTGATAATGAGGATGAAGCAGGCAAGTTGGTTCACTGAAGTTGAAACTGGGATTGTTTCTCGTCCAGGCTTGATCACTAATGAAACTGCAAAAGTATGAGAATGGAGGAAAGGATACGTTATAGTCTCTTTTGTACCTTGAGCCCTGCTGTGCCCATTTCTCTTGCAGGCCGTATGGCAGTTTAGACACCACTGGGTTGACACCATGAGCGGTGTCCAGGAAGCTTAGTCCAGGTAGACATGGGTCTGTCTTTGCCAACTCCTAGCTCCATGAGGAGGTCACTTAGATCTTGAAGCTTGCGATAGTCTTTTTTTCCTATTTTTGGGACGTTTTGCAGTCTCTTGAATAGAGCACTTTCTATGGCTTCAGAGCTACCATAAGCTTGCTCAAGTCTTGCCCATGCAGCAACAAGACCTGCATCTGGGTGGTCAACATGTACCATTCTCAGTCTTTTAATACGATCTGCAGATTCTGGCCCCAGCCACCATATGAGCAAATCAAGTTCCTCCTTAGCAGTAAGGTTGAGATCAGCAATAGGAGCCTTGAAGGTTGATCTCCAGGCCCTGTAGCTCTCTGGGCAGTCGTCAAACCTTGGGAGGCTGGTGTTAATGAGCTCACGGTGTACCATATATCTGGCAAAGTCATTCAAGTCTGATCTCTCACTCTTTGGTGCCAAAGTAACTTGTGGAGCCCTTTGGGTGTGAAAGTTCTCTGTAGGGTGAGGTTCACCAGGGTAGAATGATGTTGCATGAGCGTTTAACTGTGGTGTAGTCTCTAAGGCTTGTGCTGTCTTTGGCTTGAGCTGCAGCCTGTCACTGGAAGTCACCTTGTTGTTGGCAGGAGTTAATGTGGTTTGCTGCGCAGATGTACTTGTGTTGTAGACTTGAAGAGGCTTAAGCATATGGAACTGAGAGGTCTCTGTGTTGAGAGTCAGAACAGTGTTGTTAGTAGGAGGTACAGGAGATGACTCTATATATTTGCAAATGTAATGCTTTAGTCTGTATTCACTGGTGTGTTTAACTGGATCTTCCAGTTCTTCTGGGATAAGGCAGTCTGAATTAGTACTTTGTCCCGTTGCTTGTTCAAGGACTTTCAGCCTTGCTAGGGAAGCTGCTTCCTCTCCTTCCATTTTCATAATCTTTATTTGGGAATCTGCCTCTGCTTGTTAAGCAGCCATTTGTGCTTGGAGAGCTTTGTTTTTAGATTCCCTTTCTACTTGGCGAGCTTTGCCTTGAACTTCAAACTCGGCTTGGTGAGCTTTGCTCTGGGCTTTCAACTTGGCTTGGTGAGCTTTGATCTTGGCTTCCAACTCGGCTTTGTGAGCTACCATCTCAGCATGGCGAGCTGCCTTTTGTGCTTCTACCTCTGCTTTCTTTCTGGTAAAAGAGCTTTGCGCTTTTTTTTATTTCGCATCAGCGTGGGCCACTATTAGCTTGTCGCTTAATGTTAAACAGCAGGAGCGAGAGGATCTAGAAGAAAGTGCAGTGTCCTTGGTTGAGGTGGATCTGTGGGATCTGGTCATCTGCAGTTGAGTAATGCGGAGTTCTGCCCTAAACTTAGCATTTTGCACTAGAAGATCCCTTTGTTGGTTCAGTGCATAAGTCCTGGTCAGTTCTGCTGAACAATCCTCTATATTAGAGTCCTGTAAGAAAGCTGAGTATTTTGCAGACAGCCGCTGGTAGCATTCATACGCAGCAAATAGGCGATCTATAGAGTCTCTTCATTTAGCTGGTTGATCATTAAAGTGTGACAAAACTGACATGCAGTGTGAAGTTCTGTCCCAGAGGTCTGACAGATTACTGGAGAACTCATCTCTAGTGGCTTCATAGTTTTCTCTGAGTTTCTGTGTCGGTTTTATTGTACGTTTGGGTATTACACTCTGTTTGGTAACATCTGCAGAATCTGCTCCCTGTACATCTGCCAGTTAAGAGGCATGATGTATCTGCATTGGTTCGGCCATAAAGGAGTGTTCAGAGCCTTGTGTAGACATTTTTCACGGTTTTGCGAAAAAATTGTACTGTCTCTTTAAGGCTACTTTTACACTTGCGGCAGAGTGATCTGGCAAGCAGTTCCGTCGCCGGAACTGCCTGCCGGATTCGGCAGAATGTATGCCAACTGATGGCATTTGTAAGACTGATCAGGATCCTGATCATTCTTAAAAATGCCTGATCAGTCAGAAAAATGCATTGAAATGCCGGATCCGTCTTTCCGGTGTCATCCGGCAAAACGGATCCAGCATTTTTTTTTTTTCACCTTTTTTTCGGTCTGTGCATGCGCAGACCGGAATGATGTATCCGGCATTCCGGTATTTTGAATGCCAAGGCAAGTCTTCAGTTTTTTAGGCCGGAGATAAAACCGTAGCATGCTGCGGTTTTATCTTTTGCCTGATCAGTCAAAATGACTGAACGGAAGACATTCTGATGCATTCTAAACGGATTTCTCTCTATTCAGAATGCATGGGGATATACCTGATCAGTTCTTTTCCGGCATTAAGCCCTTTTGACGGAACTCAGTGCCGGAAAAGAAAAACGCTAGTGTGAAAGTACCCTAAGAAGACGAACAGCAGCTTATACAGGTGTGGTTACACAGTTCAATGTAGAGAAACAGTTTTTCAACATTCACATGAAGTGCAGTAAGCTTAAGCGACCATGTGCTTTCACAAGATGGCGGCTGGCAATGAGCTTGATTGCAGATTAGGCACACACACATATACACAGCAGGCTGTAGGAATTCTATGCATCTTTTGACCGCATAATATCGAGATCCATTCATTCTGCTGTATCCTGTTGTCTGATGTACAGAATAAAGCAACTTTGTGGATGAACACGGTATTGGTGAGTTCAGCTATCTGATGAGGATTGTCTGCAGTGATTATATCTGCTTATACAGGCCAGGCATATAGGTCTTACAAGGGATAGATCGCTATCACAACAATCGGAGTCAGAATAGTCAAAAGATGATACTTTCTTTAGCGTACCATGCAGAATACATGTGTCCCTGTTACATGAGGCTTGTTAGCTGCATCCATGATACAGGAAGTGTTGTACTCCAGAAGAAGGGTGGGGCATTGAAAACAAAGGAAATGAGTTATAGATCTCAGGCAAGGGAACATGGAAAAAACAAGTGCATTACCAAAAAAAGCATATAACCAACCATTGAAATATCCATAGAAAATGGTTCAAAGAATAAACTATAGAAATTCCCATGTACATTAATGTAAATATTAACTGCATAACAACATACACCTTCTCCTACCAAATGGCCAAGCATGCGTGTTTTCTGAATAGGGTGAGGGGAGTAAGTGTTAGCTTATTTCCCCTGAGAATATAAGGATCAGGCATGTTGAAATTTAATAGCCTGACCCTCCCGCTACATGTAGCGTTCAGGCAAAGTCGGGACAAGCCCATCCTGGTGAAGTTGACAGGTTCAGCTAACATTATTCTAATGTGTATGGCCAACCTAATCCTGCCTAATGCTGTTCCTTCAGAATGACCTAACGTGTAGACTTAGTGACAGTCATCCCATGCTCGCTCACTGTGGGTGAGACTTGGCATTTGGATTAAATATTTCTTTCATGGGTTCATTTAAAGATAATTTTAATTCACTGCATCTTTTTTAGGCTGCTTGTAACTGTTCATCTGATCATCGGAAAAATAAAGCCACTTCAGTCCATGGTAGTGTCATACTCAGCACCCAGCTTCACAAAGCAAACTGTACCTCCAACAGTGAGTTTCACTAGGCTTTTCTCCCAAGAAATGTTTGTCCACCTTCATCTTTATCAGAAATATGCAACCCTTTATGAGCTGACCGTGTCAGTGTAAAGAAAACCTAACCCAGCACCTTAAGAGCTTGCACATATATTTGCTCATATTATATTCCCAATTCCATTAAACTTCTAAAAGGGTATATATTTTTTCAGAATACACTAAATAAAAATAATGTGAACTAGATGAATGCAAAACACAAGACCCATTTAGAGGTGGCTTCTTATTACTGATAATGTGCTAAAAGATTTACCCTTAATGTAAAATATAGAACCATTAGGTTCTATAGGGTAGGGTTGTCTGGTTTTGCCATTTGCCATATTATGATCCTTGGTGGTAACGGATTGGGTTCAATGTCAAAGACTCTATTAGCCTGAACAAAGAGCATCTACAAAGAATATCTACAGCATGCCCATGCACTACACAGACAACCCATTGATTTCAGTGAGCAATGTCTAATGATTCACATACTCTGTGGTTGTGCTGCAGGGAAATGGGACACTTGCTGGCAGGTTGCCCCATAGATTCCAGCTCATTGGCTTAGTGGTTGCCAAAATTAAGAATTTCTAAAGCAGACAACCCCATTTAATTAAAGAGCTTTTCCAGGACTTACTTTTTTGCTCAAACAATTGATAATCTACTTTGATATACATTTATAGTTTGCTCCTATTTCAATAAACTTACAGATCCGCCTATTTGGAACCTGGTCACGTTTTTATGCTCTGCTTGCGCTGTAGATATAGTACTGTATATCTGACGCATGATCTTTGTTGCCTTGTTTTTTCCCCCCGGAAATAGTTGAGTGCGCTTTAGGTGCTCCGTTCTAGAGATAGGTGCAGGTCCCAGAGGTGGGACCCACAACTATCTAACATTAGCAATATAGTAACATAGTAACATAGTACATAAGGCCGAAAAAAGACATTTGTCCATCCAGTTCGGCCTGTTATCCTGCAAGTTGATCCAGAGGAAGGCAAAAAAAAAACCCTGTGAGGTAGAAGCCAATTTTCCCCACTTTAGGGGAATAAAAAAATTCCTTCCCGACTCCAATCAGGCAATCAGAATAACTCCCTGGATCAACGACCCCTCTCTAGTAGCTATAGCCTGTAATATTATTACACTCCAGTAATATGTTTGAGCTGAGACCATAAAGAAACATATTAGTGGGTGTAGTGGGCTGGTAATTACAGTCCTACATGGTATACTGGGTGGGTCCAAACCATGCTTGGTGGGCATCTGTTTTGTAATATGGAAACAGTAGTTCAGAGCAGAATTCAAGGCTTCTGGCTCACCCTAAAACTAAAGTTAGTGACAAAGAAATGCGGCAGACCCCAGGGGGATCAGGGGTTGAGGTGCAAAGAAGATCGAATGTAAAGTTACTGATTTAGTCTTATAAAAAACAAACAAAAAAAACCAAACATCTTTATATAGTGTTATTGAGATGAACGAACTCCTTTAAGCACTTCAAGCACAACCAGGATTTTTGTGTACCTAGTTTATTACAAAAGAGATATGTGAAGACTGGTAAAACCAAACACAAATGAATGAGAAATAAGAATACAGCTCATGGAATCTCATTTACTTTATTTTCATGCTGAGTTTTCATTTCATTACATGTTTGCTTATATAGAACTGGAATTACAGTGCTAAACAATTTGTTAGCATAATCCATTTGCCTCGGCTTTGGCAGGGATTCGAACTGACTAATCTCTAGTTGTATTGATGCAGTAAATTAATGACTGGTGGCCTAGAAAGCATTTAAATGCATTTGTGTATGCTGAAGGTGGCACCATTAGAGTGCTCCGTCCCCCGATAGATATTTTGTGCCCCTATCCCTATATACTTCTCCTAGGTACAAATATAAATACTTTGAACTTCCCCTGGATCTCCATTGTCGGAGGACACTTTAGATTGAACATGATTTCCCTGTGTCTTTTTCATCCTAACCAACTGTTACCTACAAATGCTCTTGGTTTTCATTCATGATCCAGTGCTTCTCTTTCAACCCAGTGTGCAGTTAACGGGTAGACTCTGATGAGTTACACTAAGGCCTCCTTCACACGGGCGAGTTTTCCGCGTGGGTG
The DNA here is from genome assembly GCF_905171765.1 of Bufo bufo. NCBI lineage: Eukaryota > Metazoa > Chordata > Amphibia > Anura > Bufonidae > Bufo > Bufo bufo. The sequence goes on along the minus strand of NC_053391.1, from coordinate 184,899,485 downwards.
CAATGCGTGAGGTGAACGCATTGCACCCGCACTGAATCCGGACCCATTCATTTCTATGGGGCTGTGCACATGAGCGGTGATTTTCACGCATCACTTGCTCTATATTGTGCGTTTTTCATGCAATGCAGGCCCTATAGAGGTGGCAAGAAAGTGCGGATGCGGTGCGATTTTCACGCATGGTTGCTAGGAGATGATCGGGATGGGCACCCGATCATTATTATTTTCCCTTATAACATGGTTATAAGGGAAAATATTAGCATTCTTAATACAGAATGCTTAGTAAAATAGGGATGAAGGGGTTAAAAAAATAAAATAAATATTTAACTCACCTCATCCACTTGTTCGCGCTGCCCGGCTCATCTTCTATCTTCTTCTTTGATGACCTGGAGGAAAAGGACCTTTGGTGACGTCACTGCGCTTATCACATGGTCCATCACATGATTCATCACCATGTGGATGAGGTGAGTTAGTGGATGAGGTGAGTTAAAAATTATATATATTTTTTTAACCCCTCTATCCCTCTTTTACTAAGCATTCTGTATTAAGAATACTATTATTTTCCCTTATAACCATGTTATAAGGGAAAATATTAAAATCTACACAACACCTAACCCAAACTTCTGTGATGAAGTCCGGGTTCGGGTCTGGGTACCAAACATGCCGATTTTTCTCATGTGCGTGCAAAACGCATTAAAAAGCTTTGCACTCGCGCGGAAAAATCACGCATTTTCCCGCAACGCACCGCATCCTATCTGGCCTTCACACACGACGCCCGTGTGAAAGAGGCCTCTTTCACACGGGCGTTGCAGGAAAATGTGCGGGTGCGTTGCGGGAACACCCGCGATTTTTCAGCGCGAGTGCAAAACATTGTAATGCGTTTTGCACTCGCGTGAGAAAAATCGCGCATGTTTGGTACCCAAACCCGAACTTCTTCACAGAAGTTCGGGCTTTGGATCGGTGTTCTGTAGATTGTATTATTTTCCCTTATAACATGGTTATAAGGGAAAATAATAGCATTCTGAATACAGAATGCATAGTAAAACAGTGCTGGAGGGGTTAAAATAATAATAATAATAATTTAACTCACCTTAGTCCACTTGATCGCGTAGCCCGGCATCGCCTTCTGTCTCCTTTGTTGAACAGGACCTGTGGTGAGCATTAATTACAGGAACAGGACCTTTGATGACGTCACTCCGGTCATCACATGATCCATCACCATGGTAAAAGATCATGTGACGTACCATGTGATGACCGGAGTGACGTCATCAAAGGTCCTGTAATTAATGCTCACCACAGGTCCTGTTCAACAAAGAAGACAGAGGGAGATGCCGGGCTACGCGATCAAGTGGACCAAGGTGAGTTAAATTTTTATTTTATTTTTAACCCCTCCAGCGCTAGTCTACTATGCAGTCTGTATTTAGAATGCTATCATTTTCCCTTATAACTATGTTATAAGGGGAAATAATACAATCTACAGAACACCGATCCCAAGCCCGAACTTCTGTGAAGAAGTTCGGGTTTGGGTACCAAACATGCGCGATTTTTCTCACGCGAGTGCAAAACGCATTACAATGCTTTGCACTCGCACGGAAAAATCGCGGGTGTTCCCGCAACGCATTCGCACATTTTCCCGCAACGCGCGTGTGAACCCAGCCTAAGAGTTTAACAAAATTCTACATGTGATTTGCTACATTCCCTCAACATCTAGTATTACGGGTTGCATGCAGATAAGTGTTTTCATTTAGCAGTAATTTGAGGTAGAACAGCCATGTTTTGGTCAATAGTCAGGACCCTTTTTCAGTAATTGTCAAGAAGTACCAGGTTCACAGAACAGTACTACATGTAGTCGATATTGGTCCTGCGAATGAAGCTTGTTTGGGTGGCATAACAGTACCCCTACTATTCTGCATTATAGAGCTGTAGGCAGTGTATTGTTGTAATAATGAATTACTTGTTTCTAACAATAAAGGAGTTCTCTCAGACTGTGACATTATTGACCTATCCTTAAGATAGGTCATCAATATCAAATTGGTGGGAGCCCATGTGAGTTTCTATGGTACCTAAACACTTCCAGAATTCAGTAATGCCAGTCACCTTTGATGGTGAAATATCTATGAAGGGAAAAATTAGGACCTGAGTAGTTGTAAGGTAATAAAAAAAAGTGTTGCAAAATTATACAGTATGCATAGACACTGCAGGAAGCAAGCAATGCATGTAAACAAATATATTTCAAAGAAACCTACTCCCGGCACCACCATGGATCAGCTGTTGTGCTCCAGATCACTTAAAAAGCCTCTGACAGCATGGTCAACCCTATTAAACCAGGCACATTGCCTGGCAGGGTTTATCATGCTAAGTAAATTTGATTGACAGGTCTAGACATCTTGTCCAGCCCTGTGTTCTTGCCGCCGACTTGACGCATGGGCAGTGAATCAGATGCTGACTCCTGAGCTTGGCAGGCAGCAGAAGATCCATTGTGTACCGAGTACTGAGCCTGGGCGCTGCCGCAAGAACACAGGGCTGTCATTCAAACGGGAGGGGGAGTACAAAAAGCACAGGGGGCTTTTCTCTATTGATGCTTCTAGCACTTTAACTAGTCCCCTTGTGCTCCAACTCCCTAATTTGCATAATTATGGAAATTTATATATGTCTTACTTAATAAACCAAGAGAGGAAATAAATATATGCAATATGCCTGGTTTAATAGGGTTGATCATGCTGACAGAGGCTCTTCTGGTAACTATTCTGAAGCATACCAACCCATGCAAACAGCTTATCGATGGAGGTGCTGACAATCTAGTATTGATGGCCTATCCAAAGAATAGTTTCTTAATATTACTGTCCTAGACATCGCTTTTAAGCAGGGTTGTGTTTATTACACTGAGGGCACAGTGCCTGAGGTAGCACTCTGTAGGGGGCAGCGCCAGCCACTAATAATAAAGATTAAACACATTTTTTCCACACCCTCTCCACTCCCATCAGGCATGCTATTAAAATCGGCATCTTTTCAGGTGGGATTGGGGGATGGGGGGCACTCAGAGGCTGCAGTAGAGACTGAGGAAGAGAGTGCCACCAAGACAAGCAATGCATCTCCCTCTTCTCTTGGTTGAGCAGCAGTCAACAGGGGCCTCCTTTATTAATCAGCACGCTCATACCTCTGAGGAAAACAAGTCTGCATTCTGCGTGTATAGGGTTTGCAGCAGAAGGTAGAAGCCCCTGTTGCCACAGTGTCTGATAGCAATGTCTAGTCCCCAGCTGTGTGATTCAAGACTCCTTTGTTGCAGGCAGGGCTGGGACAAGGTCAACCACCAACAGAGGCTGAGCTTCCCAAGTGCGCCCCCCCCCCCCCCCCATCAACTTGTGGAGTCTTTACTAAATACTTACTGTTGTAATCACACATAAGTATGCGCAGTTTAATGATTATGTACCAATTAACTATAGCTGTAAACAAATGCACAACCTCTTTAGATCCATATAAATATAGAATCTAACAGGAATGACCCCCGCATAGTGACTGGATACTAACACCACACTGTAACTAAATTAAAACCAATATGACAATATAGTGGAAAATACTAGCACTACACAGATTCTGCAAACCATAAGTGATTAAAAGTACATAAATATTGACTCACAGGGCGACTCAAGGGTGAATCAAAGGCGACGTCTTCTTTGATTGGAATCAGTCTTTTTCTGGCCACCACTCGTCTCCGCAGAATCTGCAAAACTAATAGTTTAGGCTTCTCATTCCATGATTCCAGCACCATCCCCACCTCTGTACAAACTCCCAATGCGTATTGCCCCACACAGTAATAAAGCCCACTAAACATGGCAACACAGAGAAAAGGAATCTGTACTATATGACAGCACAGATGGGGGAGCCTGTACTATATGGGGGCTGTACTATATTGGGGCACAGAGGAGGGAAATGAAAATAAATGCAGACTTGTATGACTTTAAAGGGGTTGTCCTGTTATTTAAAATGTATCCCCCATCCACAGGATGGGACTCCCTGAGCGATCTCCAGATCGGGCAGGTCTGTGGATGACAACACTGTTATGTGGGATCTGTGGATGGCACCATTATGGGGGGATCTTTTGATGACACTGTTATGGAGGATGTGTGGATGACACTGCTATGGGGGATCTGTGGTGGATGACACTGCTATGGGGGATCTGTGGTGGATGACACTGCTATGGGGGATCTGTGGTGGATGACACTGCTATGGGGGATCTGTGGTGGATGACACTGCTATGGGGGATCTGTGGTGGAGGACACTGCTATGGGGGATCTGTGGTGGATTGGATGACACTGCTATGGGGGGATCTGTGGTGGAGGACACTGCTATGGGGGATCTGTGGTGGAGGACACTGCTATGGGGGGGATCTGTGGTGGAGGACACTGCTATGGGGGGATCTGTGGTGGATGACACTGCTATGGGGGATCTGTGCTGGATGACACTGCTATGGGGGGATCTGTGGTGGTTGACACTGTTATGGGGGGATCTGTGGTGGATGACACTGCTATGGGGGATCTGTGGTGGAGGACACTGCTATGGGGGGATCTGTGGTGGATGACACTGTTATGGGGGGATCTGTAGTGGTTGACACTGTTATGGGGGGATCTGTGGTGGATGACACTGCTATTGGGGGGATCTGAGGATGACACTGTTATTGGGGGAATCCCCCCCATAACAGGGTCCGTGTAGGAATGACCCCCAAATACAAGGGGTGAGGCTGTGGTGCTGTATCTGCTTTTATGATGACAGCGCTAGCGGGGCCCGGTTATATAGTTAATAAGATTATATCCAGTGAGCGGGGGGGTGTAGTAGAATACAGTCACATTGCACGGGCCCTGCTGTCATTATGAAAGCAAATGCGACCCCACACCTCTTTTATTGGTGGTCAGTAAATGGGTCTGTCACAGACCCATTTACTGACCACCAATAAAAGAGGTGTGGGCCGGGTCGCATTTGCTTTCATAATGACAGCAGGGCCCGTCGCCCGTGCAATGTGACTGTATTCTACTACTATAAAAGCAAAGCTCTGCAGATGTGACTGTATTGGGTCAGTCAATCACTAAATGAACCCTGTTATGGGGAGAAACTGTGGATGACACTATTTGTCATACACAGACCGTCTGTGTATGACAAATAGTGTCATCCACAGTTTCTCCCCATAACAGGGTTCATTTAGTGATTGACTGACCCAATACAGTCACATCTGCAGAGCTTTGCTTTTATGCCTCATATGCATCCATCCATCCATCCCCCCCCCCCTTCCCAGCAGGCACTGTAAAAATCACATTTTTATTTTTCAAACTGTCTCCCTCCCTGAGATTTTGGCGCCGCCTACTACTTACAAGTTATACAGCGGCAGGGTACTTTATTACTGGAGGCAAGACAAGTGGTGTAGTACTGTACAACAGACTGAGTCTACTCTGAGACTACAGTCCACACCAGGACAGCTGGGCACAGTGGGCAGGCTGCCTGGCCCTGAGCTGAGGCGGGAGAACTTGGAGAAGGCAGCCGGCGCAGGAGTCGGGAGAAGAATTCAGTCAGTGGGCGGGCTCTGCCTGGCGCAGCGTGACATCAGCGTGACGCATCACGCTCTGGGCCCGCCCACCGTTCTCCTGCCGCTGCCGGCTCCCTCCTGGGTCCTTTGAATCACCGGCTGTGATGCATGATGTCTCTGTCTTTTAAGTACCGCACTCGGCGAGTCGGCACTCGTGCGGCGCACTGCTGTCACATCACAACTCAAGCGGCAGCAAGCGCTCGCCTGCCGCCGGCTCGCCACTGTCTGGCCTGCCGCCTGGGGGACTTAAAGTGTTTGACTCCGGCGGTGACCGGTCTCCGGCCCCTGCTGCGCCCTGAGGCTGGAGCGCCCAGAGGCTGGAGCCTCCCCAGCCTCTGTGTCGGCCCGGCCCTGGTTGCAGGAATCCCAGCCGGGTTACCACGGACCGCTCTCGGCCGCAGAACACTGCCGTGTGCATGAGGCCTAAGGGTTAGTCCACACAGAGTTTTTTTGTGCCGATTTTGGAGCATTTCTGCCTCAAAATCAGCTCTAAGGCTACTTTCACACTCGCGTTTGGTGCGGATCCGTTCAAATAATACAACCACATGCATCCATTCAGAACGGATCCGTTTGTATCATCTTTAACATAGCCAAAACGGATCTGTCTTAAACACCACTAAAACTAAATGGGGGACGGATCCATTTTCTATTGTGCCATATTGAGTCAGTGAAAACGGATCCGTTCCCATTGACTTACATTGTGTGTCAGGACGGATCCGATTGCCTCAGCAGCGTTTTGGTGTCCGCCTCCAAAGCTAAATGGAGGCGGAACGGAGCCAAACTGATGCATTCTGAACGGATCCTTATCCATTCAGAATGCATTAGGGGCAAAACTGATCCGTTGGATCTCACAAACGGAAACCAAAACGCCAGTGTGAAAGTAGCCTAAATCTGTTCCAAAAATGCATCAAAACAGCCTCCCATTAATTTCAAAGGGAAGCAGTGTAAAAAAGAAGCGTGTAAAAACAAAGTAACATGTCCTATCTTGGGGAAGAATCAGCGCTGATTTTCCCATTCAAATTAATGGGAATTAGAAAAAAACGCACCCTTTGAGATGTGCACATAAGTGTAAACGTGCCAAAAAACGCACCAAGAAATGCTTGTGGGAAAAGTGCTATACAATTTAGTAGAGTAAAAAATCTGCCTGAAAAACGCATTACAAGAAAAACGCATCAAAAATGCGTCAAAAAACTTGTACGTTTTAGGTGTAACTGACCCTTACTGCAGCTCAGGTTTCATCCTCTTCCCTCCCTCTCTCTGTGCTGTACAGGTAGTGTATGTGTTGCTGGCAAAGAGCTCTCTTTGTGTCCTATTAGACATCTCATTCACCGTCTGCAGCTCCTCTGAGCATGCCCCCTGCCTTCCGTGAACACCAGGGGTGTAGCTATAGGGGAAATAGGGGAAGCGGTTGCTTTGGGGCCCAAACTCAGAAGGGGCCCATCCAGGAGGAGGACTAAAAGATTTTATTATCAGGGCCCCCTCAACAGTATTATACAATGACATTATATACAGTGACACTGTAAGAAACATGGAGCAGGTGCCACTAGCCACAGGAGTGGGGGTTGTGACAGTGGCGTCGCCCGGGGAAGGGGGGGGCAGAGGGGGCCACGGCCCCCCACATCACACTGTGCCCCCCCATGTGCCCCCCCAACTAAAACGCCCCCCCCCCAACTGAGCGGCTGCACAACAGGGAGATGAGCGCTTCCATTGCGCTCATCTCCATAGTCATCTGCCTGTGCTGCGGCAGGGGAGGGAGAGACGTGTCCCTTCCCCTTCCTCTGATAGGCTGACGTCATCGCACCGCCTGCGCCATACAGCGTGGGACACAGGCCGGAAGAGGCCTGCATCGCATCGCTGACATGGAGGTAAGTATAAGTATTTTTTTTTATTTTTACAATAGTTTTACAGGCACATTAGGGGGGCTCTTGTTACTGGCACATTGGGGGGGCTCATTACTGGCACATGATGGGGGGCTTATTACTGGCACATGATGGGGGGCTTATTACAGGCACATTAGGGGGGCTCTTGTTACTGACACATTGGGGGGGCTTATTACTGGCACATGATGGGGGGCTTATTACTGGCACATGATGGGGGGGACTTATTGCTGGCACATGATGGGGGGGCTTATTACTGGCACATGATGGGGGCTTATTACTGGCACATGATGGGGGCTTATTACTGGCACATGATGGGGGGCTTATTACTGGCACATGATGGGGGGCTTATTACTGGCACATGATGGGGGGCTTATTACTGGCACATGATGGGGGGCTTATTACTGGCACATGATGGGGGGGCTTATTACTGGCACATGATGGGGGGGCTTATTAATGGCACATGATGAGGGGCTTATTACTGGCACATGATGGGGGGGCTTATTACTGGCACATGATGGGGGACTTATTACTGGCACATGATGGGGGGCTTATTACTGGCACATGATGGGGGGCTTATTACTGGCACATGATGGGGGCTTATTACTGGCACATGATGGGGGACTTATTACTGGCACATGATGGGGGCTTATTACTGGCACATGATGGGGGATTATTACTGGCACATGATGGGGGGCTTATTACTGGCACATGATGGGGGGTCTTATTACTGGCACATGATGGGGGGGCTTATTACTGGCACATGATGGGGGCTTATTACTGGCACATGATGGGGGTACTTATTACTGGCACATGATGGGGGCTTATTACTGGCACATGATGGGGGGCTTATTACTGGCACATGATGGTGGGCTGCACAACAGGGAGATGAGCGCTTCCATTGCGCTCATCTCCATAGTCATCTGCCTGTGCTGCGGCAGGGGAGGGAGAGACGTGTCCCTTCCCCTTCCTCTGATAGGCTGACGTCATCGCACCGCCTGCGCCATACAGCGTGGGACACAGGCCGGAAGAGGCCTGCATCGCATCGCTGACATGGAGGTAAGTATAAGTATTTTTTTTTATTTTTACAATAGTTTTACAGGCACATTAGGGGGGCTCTTGTTACTGGCACATTGGGGGGGGGGGGGCTCATTACTGGCACATGATGGGGGGCTTATTACTGGCACATGATGGGGGGCTTATTACAGGCACATTAGGGGGGCTCTTGTTACTGGCACATTGGGGGGGCTTATTACTGGCACATGATGGGGGGCTTATTACTGGCACATGATGGGGGGGACTTATTACTGGCACATGATGGGGGGGCTTATTACTGGCACATGATGGGGGCTTATTACTGGCACATGATGGGGGCTTATTACTGGCACATGATGGGGGGCTTATTACTGGCACATGATGGGGGGCTTATTACTGGCACATGATGGGGGGGCTTATTACTGGCACATGATGGGGGGCTTATTACTGGCACATGATGGGGGGCTTATTACTGGCACATGATGGGGGACTTATTACTGGCACATGATGGGGGCTTATTACTGGCACATGATGGGGGATTATTACTGGCACATGATGGGGGGCTTATTACAGGCACATGATGGGGGGTCTTATTACTGGCACATGATGGGGGGGCTTATTACTGGCACATGATGGGGGCTTATTACTGGCACATGATGGGGGTACTTATTACTGGCACATGATGGGGGCTTATTACTGGCACATGATGGGGGGCTTATTACTGGCACATGATGGGGGGCTTATTACTGGCACATGATGGTGGGCTTATTACTGGCACATGATGGGGGCTTATTACTGGCACATGATGGGGGGCTTATTACTGGCACATAATGGGGGGCTTATTACTGGCACATGATGGGGAGGCTTATTACTGGCACATGATGGGGGGGCTTATTACTGGCACATGATGGGGGGCTTATTACTGGCACATGATGGGGGGCTTTTGTTACTGGCACATGATGGGGGGCTCTTGTTACTGGAACATTGGGGGGCTCTTATTAATGGCACGTGATTGGGGGCTGGGCTCTAATTACTGGCACATGATGTGGGCACTTATTACTGGCTCGTTATTTGGGGCACTTATTACTGGCACGTTATTTGGGGGCACTATAGGGGCATCTATTGAGGCCACAAAGAAGGGGTATTTTATATGGGGGGCTCTGTACAGTAGCATTTTATACTGGGACACATTATGTTGGTACTATGGGGAAGGGGGGAGAGGAGTACTATGGAGTCATCTACGGGGGGCACTAAGAAGGGGAATTTTATACTTGCAAATTATGGGGGACACTGAGGGCATCTACTGGGGCACGATATATGGGGCATTTTATACTGGTACATTATGGGGGGTATTAGGAGGAAGGGGGGAGAGGAGCACTATGGGGGCATTTACTGGGGGCACTATATAGGGGTATTTTATACTGGCACATTATGGGGACATTAGCTCAACTGGAGGCATTACAAGGGGGTATTTTTTTGCATTGTCACATTATAAGGAGAATTATTTCTACTGGGGGGGGGGGCATTATGGTGGGCTTTATTACTCCCCCATGGTATGACCCCCTAGTAGCAGCACCAGCCTCTCCCTGCTCTGCTATCCCTCTGCCCCTTCTCCAAATCCTTATTATGAAATCTTTCTGATTAGGATAAAACACCACATCAGCTCAGCCGAGCCCCCCGGCCAAGTGTTGAAGTGGTGTCCGAGATCCCCAAGGGTCAAGCCAAGTAATTGTAAGTTTTCATGTGAAATATGTTTGTTATACACATATAGCATACACTGTGCCACACAATATACAGTATACCGCTACACTGTGCCACACAATATACAGTATACCTCTACACTGTGCCCCACAATGTACAGTATACCTCTACACTGTTCCTCACAATGTACAGTATACCTCTATACTGTGCCCCACAATATGCAGTATACCTCTACACTGTGCCCCACAATATACAGTATACCTCTACACTGTGCACCACAATATACAGTATACCTCTACACTGTGAAGTCTGTTCTATAAGCACCCTTGTTCTGTGGCGGCGGACAGAAAATAATCTGGAAGTGCCCCTCCCGAGACCAGGCTCTGGATCCGTATCCTCTGAGCTGCAGAAATCAGCACTCGCTCGGTAACAACTAACAGGCAGTGCCTGTAGGCTGTAGCCTGGCCCTGTTACCGAAGCTAGTCGAGTGGTGTAAGGTTAAGGTACTAGCAGAGATGAGCGGCCGCTGAATCCTGATTTAAAGTTAAAGTTACTGCAGGATATGGATTACAGTTTAGAAATGTCAAATGTACACTCCTGTGAGAGGCGGGGAGGGAGATCTGTGGAGGACACTGCTATAGGGAGGGGGATCTGTGGAGGACACTGCTATAGGGATGGGGATCTGTGGATGACACTGTTATAGGGAGGGGGATCTGTGGATGACACTGTTATAGGGAGGGGGATCTGTGGATAGCACTGTTATAGAGGGGGAAATGGGGATGACACTGTCATGGGGTGGATCTGTGGATGACACATATAGCATAAGATGCTATATACGGTATGTGTCATACACAGATCCCCCCCATAGCAGTGTCATCCACAGATCTCCCTCCCTACAAAAGTGTCATCCACAGGCAACTAGGACATGTTGAAATCTGAGTGATTGTTTTTTTTTTTTTTAAAACCACAGACAGCAGGACTTTTCTTCCCTATTGCGGTTTTAGGTATTGGGTAAAGTATCACAGCATTTCTAAGCATACTTGTGTAAATGTATCGTTGTTATAGCTGCCCCCCTACTTTTGTCCTGGCCCCCAGTGTGCCCGCCCAAAATTTTAAAGCTAGAGACGCCACTGGGTTGTGAAGATGTTACTGGGGGTTACCGTTCAAAAATTTGCTTTGGAGCCCAGTCATTTCTAGTTACGCCACTGTTGAACATCATCCTTCCATCCTACTTTGCAGATAATAACTCTCTGTTTTCTCCACACTTACAATTGCCTTTATTTAATGTACAGTACATGTCCTCAGTTATCTGCTGCTATTCTGTGGACACCTGTGGTAGGCGCAGCACTATAAAGTACCTTTTGCGTTGTGGCATTAGAAGAATTTTGGTATCTCTGACTTTTAGTCTAACCAGTCTGTCTATTACTCTGTAATTCCTCTAGTGCCGTTCTATGGAAACAGTAGGCTTGAAATAACTTCTTTATTAACTTCAACTTTTCTTCATATAACACTGCCGCCTCTGCAGAAAATTGTCCATGTACATAACATGTGTTAAAAAGATATCACAAAATGGCGGTATGATTAAGATGGTGGTTCAACTGTTCAATCTTGTCATTCAACATAAAATGGTGGATATATTTCTCTCTTGAGTATCTCTACTCTCACTTTAAGTCATTTAAGCACTTTATGATCTCTCTGCTAGGTATATCTGAGGTCTAACTAATAGTTCTGCTTGCAGTATGCAGCTAGCAGTGACTATTTGCAGATTGGTTGAGTATGATCTGGTATGGTTGTGTGCAATTTGGATTGCAATATGGAATCTGAATGCTTGCAATTTGTAGCTTGCAATTTGTATTTGCAATTGTATCGTTGCAATTGAATTTTTAATTGTAGTTTGTACTTTGCAATTGATTTGGTGGAACTGTAATTAAACACATATATATCTAGTTCAGTATACAGTTCTAAACACAATACTAATGATATGAACATTATATAACTGTTCTAAATACCTATTTTTGGCCTCTTGTTCCCGTAAAAACTCAGCTCTCAGTGGAGTGAATGTCTCTTCAGCTCCTGTCTCTGGTGAATAATGATTCTAGCAGCAGGAGCTGGGGAATTCCCAGACAGGCTGTGTGTGAGGCTGGCTGTGATTGGTCTAGACTTCTGCCCAGTAACAACAGATTAACACTATGTTTTCTGTTGTTTCTGCTGTGGCACTGAGCTTACCTTACACTATAAAATGAATCTTAAATGCATATTATCTTTTTCTGCTTCTGTGAACACAAAATATAAGTTATATGACATCCAAAACATGATGTCACAGTAAATAACTCTGCTTTTGTCTTTAACACATAAACATAGGAACTGTATTTAGGTTATTGGCAGGTCTGGCTATATACACATATAAGCTATATTAGCAACCTAGGACAGGTCTTAGCTGACCAGCTACAACACCTGCAAACTGTCTTCTCCACCGAAGCTTATTATAAGGTACTGTACAGATTCTGCATTGTGCTGCTCACCAGTTGCCTTCCTGTTACAATAGCTCAGGAGGTCACAGTCCTGTAACTGACATTTGCGTGCAGCGCTGCACTTGTTATAACTCTCTAAAATGGCTGGGTCACTTAAAGTTTATGTTGTCCTTAGTTTGGACACCATAATGCTGGTGACAAATTCCCTTTAAGGCCAAACCCAATACACATTTTGGAGGCTAAAAAAAGCTGTTTTTGTGGAAGGCTTGAAAGCAAATTGTACTATAGATTCTTAGACTCTGGTTACCTGACATTCAGAGCCTACATTCGATGTGTAACCTGGAGAAGATCCCTGTGCACACACCGAATATATCTATGCAGCTCCATTTAACCCAAAGAGGTTAAAAGTGTCTATTTGGCCTCAATCAGTCTAGCATATATTACGAATAGTTAATTTGAGTATTTCTTTTTCTTGTGTTTTGGAATGGGAGCCTATTAGTGACATATGGTGTTATATACCTACGTCAGAGGTATTGTAATCCAGTTATGGTGTGGTGTTATCCAGCCATGATATCGAGGTGTCATTGACGGCAGTATATTTTTGATCTTATCCTTTGTTAACACTTTCCAGTTATCATTAATAATTGCAAAGAAACAGGAAAATCATGACGATAATTCGTTGGTGGTAAAAGGACCTTTCATGGGGGTCATATTCAGGCTTAGTGTCTAGGGCAACATGATTGAGCAGCAAATACTGACCTTCTTTTATATGGAAATAATTCTACTTAAGGTACTTTTACACTTGCGGCAGAGGATTCCGGCAGGCAGTTCCGTTCTCTGGAACTGCCTGCCAGATCCGGAAATCCGGACGCAAACAGATGGCATTTGTCAGATGGATCCGGATCCGTCTAACAAATGCATTGAAATGCCGGATCCGTATATATTTTTTTGCATTTTTAAAGGTCTGCGCATGCACAGACCGGAAAGACCGGAAATCTGGATCCGTTTTGCTGGAACACTTAATATTAACACATTTCAATGGAAATGAATGCCGGATCCGGCATTCCGGCAAGTGTTCAGGATTTTTGGCCGGAGAGAAAACTGCAGCATGCTGCGGTATTTTCTCTGGCCAAAAACGTAAAAGGGACTGAACTGATGCATCCTGATGCATACTGAATGGAATGCACTCAATTTAGAATGCATTAGGATAAAACTGATCAGTTTTTTTCCGGTATGGAGCTCCTGTGACGGAACTCAACACCGGAAAAGAAAAACGCTAGTGTGAAAGTACCCTTAAAGAGGACCTTTCATCAGTTTAGCCATAGTCTAATTATGGTCTTACCTTATAGGGTGGCCCCCACTGATGCCATGGCACTTTTTGTTTTCCAAAGACCCCACCGTTCGTCCGCTCTTGGCCCTGTTGATTTCGGCACCTTATATTATAATAAGCCGACTCGGTTATACTAGGCGGAGACCTGCAGTTTAGCTGGGGGCATTTAATCAGAGCGAACCGCTCTTAGCCAGGAAGAGTGAGCTCCTCCCTGGCTAAGAGCGGTGCACTCTGATTGGATGCGCTTCTCCCTGGCTAAGAACGGTGCGCTCTGATTGGATGCGCTCACAGCCAGGTAGAAGAGAACCGCCCCCAGCAAAACTGCGGGTCTCCGCCTAGTATAACCGAGTCGGCTCATTATAATATAAGGCGCCAAAATCACCAGGGCCAAAAGCGGACGAACGGTAGGGTCTTTGGGGGGGAAAAAAAAGTGCCATGGCATCAGTGGGGGCTGCCCTATAAGGTAAGACCATAATTAGACTATGGCTAAACTGAATGAAAGGTCCTCTTTAAATTCTCTGTGTGAAATACTTAGGAAACCGTCCCGGAGGCCACACTCCACTTGCATGTTCTTGGTTCAAGGATTTATGTTGTACTTTCTTAAAAACTGAGAAACACAAGCAGATTGTATAAAATTTGTCTCCAGTTGATGAAACCCATCTGTAAAGTAAAGGTTCTGTTTTATAACAGTGTAGTAGCTCTGAAGTCTTGCCAAATCAGCAACATTGGGAAAATTATAAAGGTTACTTCATGTTTCCCCTGCCATTATTGCTTATTTATCTAGCATGTATACAGCCCTGATCTTATCTAAGCTCACGTTCCTTTTCCTCAACACCTCCTAATTTTCCATACATAGCTGGGCCTTGTTGCTATATATGGAATAACCAAAGGTGACCTCACCCATTCCGCTGATGAATTTGAAATCTGCAACTAGTATGATTAGAAAGTAGAATGTAATCATATTTACGGAAAATACTGACATTTGACCAAAATAGACGATCAGAATAGTCAAGACATAACTTCACAGATTACCAATAGCACCTTGCATATACTAAACAGAGCTTTATTTCCTGTATGTCTGGAAATATAATTAGCCGAATGGGTAGTTTGTTTCCCTTATAGCACTCAGCAACACAAAAAAGTATATTACGGGACCGTACCCTGGCTCTTTAGTATGTTAGCAGATTATGTGAGCAACTCCTATATACAGGTGAAACTTGAAAAATTAGAATATTGTGCAATAGTCCATTTATTTCAGTAATGCAAATTAAAAGGAATTGCATTAATGCTGCTTAAAATTAGAATTTTGTGAAAAGGTTCAATATTCTAGGCTCAAAGTGTCACACTCTAGTCAGCTAATTAGTCCATACCCCCTGAGCAAAGGGTACCTGAGATTGTGACTTTGGGGTTTCATAAGCTGTAAGCCATAATCGTCCAAATTATAACAAATAAAGACTTGAAATATCTCGCTTTGCATGTAATGAGTCTCTCTCATATAGTAGTGTCACCTTTTAAGTTGCATTACTGAAATAAATGAGCTTTGCACGATATTCAAATTTTTCGAGTTTCACCTGTATAATAATCTTTATTTACATATTCCACAGCGCTTTACAATCAGAGAGTTCATATACAAGCAGTCATAAATAACATAGCACCAAACAAGAGAACAAGTAAAACAAGGGGAGTTAGGGCCCTGCTCACAAGAGCTTACAATTTATGAGGAGATGGGGTGACACAAAA
This sequence comes from Bufo bufo, assembly GCF_905171765.1. Lineage (NCBI taxonomy): Eukaryota > Metazoa > Chordata > Amphibia > Anura > Bufonidae > Bufo > Bufo bufo. Next base: position 184,883,759 of record NC_053391.1, on the reverse strand, counting down.
GGTAATAAGTGCTTGTGTTGTACAATAGTCCAGTTTAACAAAGTTGGGGAGTCCATATCTGTAGTGCTTCTGAGTGCATGGTGTGTGGTGTGAAGTGTGTGATGATGGATCAGAAGAATGATGTTGGTAGGGGGTAAGGTCAGGGGCGGACTGGGAACTTAAAGTGGTCCTGGAAATAATACTAAAAGTGGCCCCCATTTTGTAGTCAGATCCAAATTGATGGGAGGCAGGGCCAGCAATACCATATTGTGGCACATTATGCCACCCCAACAGAGCCAAATACCACAGTCCATCACAAAATACTGCCAGCAGCACAAAAGGCATCCCCAAAAACTTCCACCAGTCGGACATGAGGAGGGCCCAGCCACACCCCTGGGCATTGGCCCACCGGGAAACTTTCCTGTAAGGTCTATGGCCAATCTGCCCTGGGTGGGGTGAATGGTGAATTAGATCAGGGGATGTGATAGGTCACCCTAAACAGATGTGTTTTTGGAGAACGCCTGTGTATATTTTGAATTAACCTAATTGTTTAGGGCAGCACATTCCAGAGAATTGGTGTAGCTTGAGCGAAGTCTTGGAGACAGGAGTGAGAGGTTAAGAATATGGTGGATGTTAGTCGTAGATCATTTGCAGAGTATACAGCACGGGTAGGGTGGTAGAAATGAGGGAGAAGATGTAGGGAGGTGCAGCACTGTGAAGCTTTGTGCCACGTTTGCAACACCCAACATGTGATATAGAAGCAACTGCAAGAGGTTAACCCGACACACACACTCTGCTCTCCAGCAGTCCAATGGCTAAACATTTTTTAAAAGGCTATAAATTCTTTCAGATTAAATGTATTACCATTTTATATAAGATTTGATAAAAGCTGCAGTGCTTACTAAAGTACAAAACAGAGACAAAATGAGATGATATACAAAAAGAAAACTAGTTATAAAACTAAAAAGAGAAATAACAGGACACCTAACACTTTCCTTGACTTGGGCTTTAGAACTGCCAATTAATTTATTAGCCAAAACCCAGAGTTATTACTTGGCAAGAGGTGATGTGGTGGTGGTGGTGGTGGTGGTGGTGGTGGTGGTGGGGGGGTAACTTAAATACTAAATTGTGAATTTTCCTGTAATTGTCCCCTCTCTAATAGATGGGGGATGTTCAGGTTAGATGAACAGGTGCCCATTTGCTTGTTCTTTTAAACTTGTAGAAACCAGGCTTCGTTGATAAGGAAACATGAGAAGCAGGACTAATGTGAAAGAATCTACATAAATTGTTAGTTTTCTACTTCCCTCATGTGTCTTGTTGTAAATATGGCCCTGGTCCCAGTGTGGTTGACAACTGACCCATGGGGCACCAAGGAATCAGGCAAAATTAATAGTAACAATCCAGGGTCAGTGCTGGCAGAATTTGTGTGAATCTATGAAACAGTCCAAAGGTCAGGGCAGACAGTACACTACAGTGAAGAGGCAAAGATCAGGTCAAGCAACAGAGCTTTCAATATCAGGCCCTCATGGTAATAATTTTGAAGAGCAGATCCAATATATAGCTGTTTTCATGTGGCTAAATTTCAGAACAGCTCACTAAAACTTGGAGTATACAGCTACATAGTACAGTTGAAAAAAGACATAAGTCCATGAAGTTCAACCAAGGGATGGGTGGGGAGGATGTGAATTTTAGGAAAGGGGAGTGAGAACAAGACTTCTACACATTTACAAATGCATTCATGTAATTAAGGCTGCAGTCACATGACTGTAGGATGGCTGTGCCAGTTTTGCAGACCGCGAATTGCAGATCTGTAAAATGGGCACAGCTGTCCCACGGTTGTGTGAATATGGCCGTGCTTCTAAGAATTCATCTAATTAAGTCTATATTAAAACTGTCAACTGTTCCTGCCATTACTAAAACTATGTCTCATAGTTTTTTGATTAGAGCAGGGAAGCAGTATATTGACCCGTTCAATCAGTGCATTTTCACAATAAGATTTGCCCCTGGTGGTAACCTCGAATCGGTCAATCAGTGCTTTTTCATAAAGGTAAGCTAATTGGCATACCTTTCAGTTTCTAGGAAAGATATTCAAATTAGCATTTTGTCCAAAAAGAAAAGAATGCCAAGCCTATCTGATGCCAGCAGAAGTAAGATATGGTAATTAGCAAATATTGGGGTAATTTACTTAATGATGTACACCAGTTTTAGGGCGTATATCTGTCGCAGATTGCGGCGCAAAGGTTATTTGCACTGCAGTCTGCGACTTTCCCCCCGCTCACGCCAGCTTTAAAAAAGGGGGGTGGTGTGGGCGAGAAGGGACTGGGCTGGCAGGCCCGTGTCATTTATCGTTGGTCTAAAGCCGAAAGAAAGCCGGCTTACATTTAGACTAGTGGTGGACGCGCCAAAGTTATGTAGAGGCCGGCACTTCTTCATAACTTCAGAAGATCCACCGCTAGCGCAAGGTATTATTAAGACCGGCATCTAAAACGCTGGTCTTAATAAGTGACCTCCATTGTTCTCAGAAATTCAGAGCAGCATTGGCAGAACTACAATACTCCATGCATACTAGGTGGCCTCCCTAATGAAAAAGAGCACCCCAAGACCTCAATAAAGGCCAGTCCAGCAGAGGATCTCAATACTGGAGAAAAACACTTCCGTTTTGTCCCCATTCTTTGTCAAAGGGGACAAAATGGAACTGTACAAAACAGAATGCTACAAAATACATTCCGTTCCGTTTGGTTGCGTTCACATACCGGAGAGCAAACCGCAGCAAGCTGCGGTTTTCTTTCCATCATGGGATGCGGAGCAAAAAGTATCTGGCATGACCCACAATGCAAGTCAATGGGGACGGATCCATTTTCTCAGACACAATAGAAAACGAATCCGTCATTGCTATGTTAAAAATAATACAACCGGATTCGTTCATAACAGATGCAGACAGTTGTATTATCAGTAACGGAAGCAGAGGGCGTAACTACCATAGCGGCAGACCATGCGACTGCTATGGGGCCCAGTCTTAGTTGGGATTCCCTCCTCTTCTACTGGAGGTGAAAACTTGGTCAGGACTCTACCCTCTAAAGCAGGCATGCTAAACCTGCGGCCCTCCAGCTGTTGCAAAACTACAATTCCCAGCATTCCCGGACAGCCTACAGCTATCAGCCTACAGCAGGGCATGGTGGTAGGTGTAGTTTTACAACAGCTGGAGGGCTGCAGGTTGAGCATCCCTGCTCTAAAGGAACAACTTTTAGCAAATAAGGGTACATTCACACTTGTGGCAGAGGATTCCGGCAATCTGGACGCAAATGGATGCATTTGTGAGACGGATCCGGATGCGGATCCGTCTCACAAAATGCATTTCAATACCAGATCTGTCTTTCCAGTAGTCATCCGGAAAAACGGATCCGGTATTTATTTATTTTCACAGATTTAATGGTTTGCGCATGCGCGGACGGAAAGAACGGATCCGTTTTGCCGGAACACTTGAGGCCGGATCCGGCATTAATGCATTTCAATGGAAATTAATGCCGGATCCGGCATTCCGGCAAGTGTTCAGGATTTTTGGCCGGAGAGAGAACCGCAGCATGCTGCGGTATTTTCTCCGGCCAAAAAACGTAAGAGGGACTGAACTGATGCATCCTGAACAGAATGCTCTACATTCAGAATGCATTAGGATAAAACTGATCAGTTTTTTTTTGGTATTCAGCCCCTAGGATTGAACTCAATACCGTAAAACAAAAACGCTAGTGTGAAAGTACCCTAAGGCAGTGGAAAAATGGCCCAAGGGTCATTGAAACAGGTTTAGGCAGAAACGTGTTTGATCCTTGCTATGGGGCCCTTACTTCTCTACGTACGCCACTGAACGGAAGCGTAATATGAGGACATTTACTAGTGTTGGGTGAGCATGCTCGGCCGAACACCATTTTGACTCGAGCATCGCGATGCTCGAGTCTCCTCCCCGCACGTTTGTTGGCTGCTACGCAGCCAATAAACATGCGGGGTAGTACTGCCACTCACTATAATGCCGTAGCCATGTTGGTTACTGGCATTACAGTGTTTGGCTGGCTGAAACGCGTCATCGGGTGCTACATCTGTTGTGTTATATTATCCTAAATATCTGTGACATTCAGCGCAATTGTTTGGCCGCTGCTGACAGCGACATTACCTGCGCTACATCTTCTTAATAATGTTTGCGCATCCTAAATATCTGTGACATTTGTGTAATTTTTTCTTAACCGCTGGTGACAGCGACATTAATGTGCTACATCTCCTGTATAACGTTTGCGCATCCTCAATATCTGTGACATTCAGTGTCATTTTTTCTTAGCCGCTAGTGACAGCGACATTACCTGTGCTACATCTGCCTTTTCTAACGTTTGCGCATCCTAAATATCTGTGACATTCAGTGTAATTTTTTTCTTAGCCACTGGTTACAGCGACATTACCTGCGCTACATCTCCTGTATAACGTTTGCGCATCATAAATATCAGTGACATTCAGTGTAATCTTTTCTTAGCCGCAGGTGACAGCGACATTACCTGTGCTACATCTCCTGTATAACATTTGCGCATCCTAAATATCTGTGACATTCAGGGTCATTTTTTCTTAGCGGCTGGTGACAGAGACATTACCTGCTCTACATCTCCTGTATAACGTTTGCGCATCCTAAATATCTGTGTCATTCAGTGTAATTAATTTGCGCATAAACTTACAAAACCTGCGCTACTGAGAGCATATATACCATTTAATATGCTCAAGACAAGCAGTAAGGGACAGGGAAGTGGCTGTGCTGCTGATGGTGCACTCAGAGGCCATGGCCCTTGGCACGGTGAAACTGTGCCTGCTGCCAGAACACAAGAAAAACACTCATCCATGATACCTAGCTTCATGTCCCAGTTTGCAGGGCGACACAGGACACTACTCTCGAAGTCACACCAGTGCGACCAGGTGGTCGGTTGGATTGCAGCAGATAATGCTTCCAGTCGGTTAAGCACCACCCTGTCTTCCACAAAGTCCAGTCTCAGTAGCCAAGAGTCTGATCAACAGAATCCTCACCCTGATCCTCCTTCCTCCCACCATGGAGAGTCTTGGCAAACAAGTGATCCCACACTCGGATATTCCGAGGAGCTCTTTTCAGCACCATTTCTTGATTTGGGCCTCTCGTCAAGCCTGCTTGAAGAGGGACATGAGGAGATCTTGTGCACTGATTCCCAAACTCTTGAGCATCTATAGTCAGAAGAAGATGACTGTGGGGAACGGCAATTAGTGTTTCACAAGGTTGATGATGAGGATGAGACACAGTTGTCAATAAGTGAGGTTCTTGTTAGGTCAACAAGTCAGGAGGATGACCAGTAGTGATGAGCGGCAGGGGCTATATTTGAATTTGCGATATTGCATGAATATTTGGGCGAATATTCATCATATATTCGCAAATTCAAGATTATTTTCTTGATTGCGAAAAATCGTCAATGTAATATTCACGTAAAGCGCGTGAAATACAGGCGTGGGTCACTTTTGCTACATTTTCCAAGCTGCTAGAAGTTTCCTGAGACTGGATAAAATGGTTGGCACGGCAGAACATAAAAAATGGCTTTATATGCAGTTAGAGTGCTACAATATATTCGCAGTTGCGCTAATTGGCACTAATGATGCGAATAATTTGGGGCAATACGTGAAAATCTGACTACATATTACTGGTGCACTAAGTATTGTTGTGAACTTGTGACATCACAGTACTATGTCTGTAGCATGTATGTATGGACAGCAGAACCTATCACACTACCTAACCCACTGCACTGCAACAGATACACTATATCACAATCTAACCTACACTGACTATCTGTATTATATATATAAGCTATCTAACTGTCTATCTAATGTGGTGTGAAAAGCACAGAGCCCAGCACTGACACTGCTGTCTCTCTCAGAACTTAAAAAAACTGTAGAAAATGGCTGCTGGGGAGGTTCTTATATAGTAAGGGGTAGGCAATTTTCCTATTGGTTGCTAGAGATGTTGCTAGGGATGTTGCTAAGCTTAGACAAAGACATTTCAGCCTTCTCATTGGCCCACAAGCAAGAAGGGAGGTTACTGATGAAAAAAAAAATCTAGAATATTCAGAATTACGAATATATCACTATATTCTAAATATTCGCAAATTCTCAAAGTGCCGATATTCGCGACACTAATGAGCAGAGTGAAGAAGTGGAAGAGGAGGTGGTGGATGATAAAATCACTGACCCAACCTGGGAAGCTGGCAAGACGAGAGAGGACAGCAGTACAGAGGTGGAGGGATCCGAAGCACCGCAACAGGCTGGAAGAGGCAGTGGAGTGGCAAAAGGGAAAAGGCGGGCCACACCAAACAGGACCGCAACTGTTCACCGGATCACCCCCTTGCAGCAGTCTTCCTTGCCAAGTGGTAGGTGTTCCGCAGTCTGTCACTTTTTTGAGGAAAGTGCAGACGATAAAGAATTGTCATTTGCAACCTGTGCCGTACCAAAATGAGCATTGGCGGGAACACTAGCAACCTCACTAGCATGATCCACCACATGGCATCAAAGCACCCTAATAGGTGGGCCAAATTCCTGGGTTCACAATCAGTGTCTGCGGGTCACATCACTGCCTCCTCTGCCCCTGGGTTACATACTGGCCAATCCCCTGTCCAAGATGCAGGCCCGCCCTGCACCTGTACCTTCGCAAGCACTATCATCTAGCACATCCATTTCTGTGTCCCAGCGCAGCGTACAGATGTTCATACCCCAGACCTTTAAACAAAAGCGCAAATACCCAGCCACCCACCCACAGGCCATAGCACTAAATGCGCACCTTTCCAAATTGCAGGCCCTGGAAATGTTGCCATTTAGGCTTGTGGACACTGAGGCTTTCCACAGCCTGATGGCGGCGGCTGTCCCTCGTTACTCAGTCCTTAGCCGCCACTATTTTTGCCGGTGTGCCATCCTCGCCTTACATCAGCTTGTGTCCCATAACATCACCCTGCCCTGACCAACGCAGTTATTGGGAAGCTCCACTAAATGACTGACACATGGACAAGTGCTTTTGGCCAGGGACACTACATTTCCCTGACAGGACACTGGGTGTGTGGCAGGCGCATCACTATTAAGTGCCTTTTGCGCTGTGACATTAGAAGAATTTTGATATCTCTGACTTTTTTAATCTAACCAGACTGTCTATTACTCTGCAATTCCTCTAGCACCATTCTAACAGTAGGTTTAAAGAGCACACCAAATGCTTTAAATAACTTCTTTATTAACTTCAACTTTTCTTCATATAACACTGCCACCTCTGCAGCAGATAGTCCATGTACAAAACACGTGTTGAAAAGATATCACAAAATATCACAGTTTACTCTATCTATTTTTGCATCCTCTAACAGTGGCATGGTAATACTAGGCTCAGACATTTTACTTTAAATGTTATAACAATCAAAACGAATATTAAAGGACCTTTCACTTTAAATGCAATATTGACAAATGCAGAAATAAATTACTTTCACTTTAAATGCAATAGCAATAGATGCAGGCAATAAATGACTTTCACTTTAAATACTTTAGAGTCCATATACTACAAACTGTCCTTTGTTTTTACTTTAAAGTCTCTTATTTATGAACACAAAAAATGTCTCTTTATGCTAAAGCCTATATGAAATGATAAGTAAAAAAAGGAAAGCACTGACATTATTCTGAAGAGCAGGAACAAATGTCAGTCTTAAAGGAGACGTGTCTTTTCTTGTTATGATGCGATGCTCTGCGCTGACTTGCGATGCTCTGTGCAGACTTGCGATGCTCTGGCTTGGATATGCTGCTTGCAGGCTTTGGGCCTAGTGGTGGGAAGCTAGTTGGCTGCAGTACGTGGTCTCTCCATGGATAACGGTGCGGGCACTCTAGTTCTGGACTTTGGCCTCTGACCATGTGTCTCTTTCTAGGGATCGCAGGAGGGTTGGCGCTCTTTCTCTGACTATTTTGCCTTTGCCGTTCTGCCACTTTAAGAGTCGGCTTCAATTTGACTAATGCACATGTTCTATCACCTCTATGGTAGCTCCGCTGAGGTGTCTTTGCTTGCTCACTCAGGGAACAGTTGCTGCGCGGCGGTATATGCTGGATCTCTGCTGCTCTAATGCGCTCTTTACTGTGCAAGTTGAGGAGCCCTATCGCTTTGCCCTCTGAGGGTAATAGTTCCACTGTGGCAGGCGCAGCACTATGAAGTGCCTTTTGCACTGTGGCATTGGAAGAATTTTGATATCTCTGACTTTTTTAGTCTAACCAGACTGTCTATTACTCTGTTATTCCTCTAGCGCCGTTCTATGGAAACAGTAGGTTTAAAGAGCACACCAAATACTTGAAATAACTTCTTTATTAACTTAAACTTTTCTTCACATAACACTGCCGCCTCCGCAGCAGATAGTCCATGTACAAAACAAGTGTTGAAAAGATCACAAAATGGCGGTATGCATAAGATGGTGGTTCAACTGTTCAATTTTGTCATTCAACATAAAATGATGGATATATTTCTCTCTTGAGTATCTGTACTCTCACTTTAAGTTATTTAGGCACTTTATGATCTCTCTGAGAGGTATATCTGAGGTTAACCAATGGTTCACGTGCTCTACTTGGTTTGCAGTTTGCTCTATACAATTGCTTATGATCTGGTATGAGCAGTTCACATTTGTGTGCAATTTGTTTGGATTGTATGGCTCAGTAGTTTGTTTGTATGGTTGCAATTGTGAACTTTGTAGTTTGCAATTTAATTTGTAGTTTGTAATTGGTGAAACTGTAAGTAAACACACATATAACTGGTTCAGTATACAGTTCTAATCACTATATTAACAGTAGGAACATTATATAACTGTTTTAAATACCTATTTTGGCCTCTCGGCTTCGATAAATCACAGCTCTTAGTGGAGTGAATGTCTGTTCAGCTCCTCTCCTCTGCTGTAATGATTCTAGCAGCTCCTGCTAGGGGAATTTTCTACATAGGCTGTGTGTGAGGCTGGCTGTGATTGGTCAAGACTCCTGCCCAGCAACAACAGTTTAACTCTATGCTTTCTGTTGTTTCTGCTGTGTCATTGAGCTTACCTTACATTATGTTATGAATATTAAAGGCATATTATCTTTTCTGCTTCTGTGAACACAATATATATAACAGTTATATGACAGCCAAACATGAAGTCGCTGTAAATAACTCTGCTTTTGTCTTTAACACACAAACATAGGAACTGTATTAAGGTTATTGGCAGGTCTAGCTGTATAAACACACAAGCTATATTAGCAACCTAGGACAGGTCTTAGCTGGCCAGCTACACTCCCACTAAAATTACCTATAATTCTATGTTCTTAGTGGTAGGACTTAAACATGAATTTAAGGAATTTTAGATCATGTTCTCAACTTCCAAGTGTCTTTTATCACTCTCAAGTAAAACAACTATCTTCTGTATAGGTTGTTCAGACTTGAGTGGAGAAGTGAGACGTTTTCGTTTTTTGTCAAGTTTTGAGTCTCCTATTTGTCTCTCCCACCTTGGCCGCAAATTTTCAGGTATGGGTTCATCCCATCCTAACTTCTGTCTGCATAATTCTTGCAGTATTTCTTTTGCTTTGAGGATTACTAGTGCCAAGAATCCCAATGGATCAAATATAGAAGCCACTGTGGAAAGAATGTTAAGTCTAGTTGCAAATTTCTCTACAAAAGATACTTCAAAGAAGAATTTGTCATTCTCTACATTCCATCCCAATCCAAGTACGTTTTGAACTGGAAGATGATCATAATTGAGATCTACATTCTTCATCGTTACTGCACGTTCAGAGTCACTGATGGATTCCAGTACATCTCTGTTGTTTGAGATGAATTTATGAAGGCGCAAGTTTCCTCTTGCACATACCTCTTGGCTTTCTTTCACTAGTTTGATTGCAGATTCTGTGGACTCTAGACTTATGAGACCATCATATGTAACATCCCAGAGTTATGTTACTAAACTCTTTTTCCCCGCTACTATTTGTTGGTAACATGTGCCTTGTCATCTAATGTGATTTTACATAATACTCCTCACAAATGTGCATTTTCTAAGCCTGTTACATGTATTTGCTGTAATTTCCATGTACACCAGCAGGTGGCAGCAATGTTACCAGGGACTTAGAAACAGTTTAGCATATCTAGACTGGAATAGTACATTCCAGTTTAGCTCCCCCCTCTTTGAGGAGGTGTGGAATGTTCCCACATCCTGCCTCATGGGTGGGGAAGGAAGTTAGAGTTAGTGTGCCAGCCACCCCGGCTAGGGGAAGGCTGTGCTGGTAGGAGCTCCCAGTTCTAGGGATCCCAACCCAGGATTGTGTCTCGGCTGAGACCAAAGATCTTCATCCCCAGTCTGAGCCTTCAGTCTCAACTGGTGACAAGCAAGCAGCCATCTCCCGAACTCCAGGACGAACCATTCCCTGTGAGCATAACTGTGAGTACCATCCAGAGACCAGGAGAAGCCAAATTCCTCCTTAGCTAGTCAGTCCCATACCAAGCAGAAGATAGACAGAGCAGAAGATAGATTCTGCCATATTCTCCAGGCACATGATAGGAGCAGAAGAGATATTGATCCCTGCCATACATTGCCAATCCCTGCTGGGACCCAAGACTATTGCTGTACCTCATATGGATTAATGCTGCCTACAGTAAAGACAAGTTGAATTATATTCCAAGTCTGGATCTCATTTACTGCTACCAAAATCCTCAATTACTCCTACTAGCAACACTCATTTATTGCAAGTGAGCCAGGATCCAGGAGTCCAGTCGTACCAAGGTAGGAGACACCAATGACACTATTGCCACTATCACACAGAGACATTATACCACTCTGGCATTCCTAACCTGGTACGTGAGTTGCAACACCTTAAAGGGCCCCGAGACTGTACCCTGCGCACGCTGCAATTGGCGTCACGAACAAAAAACAGACTATTATACCGATATCCGGACCCACTGCATATTTTGGCGTCCGCCTAACCGTACCACGGTCCTGCTCATTGCACATCTACATAAAAGTTTTTCTTCAGAAAATTTGCTGCTGATGTGCAATCCTTTTTATTCTGATTGGCCAGGTACTTCATACCATAATTGCTGCAACCTGGAGACAATGCTGCTCCAAACAAGTGTACTTTAATTCTATATTCTGCTGACTCTGTATCTGTATCTCCATCCTCCCACCATAGAAAGCTCAGGAAGTCGAGGATGCTTTCCATGAATTTCAAATAATCATTCTTGAGTTTGGGATCTCTTCCCATCCCTTTCTTCAAACATTTCAATCTTGCTAGGGCAAGATTTCTGTTATTTGGCTGACGAGGTAGTTCTCTAAAAGGTAAGGGCATTTCAAGATTACCTTGTTGATTCTGCTGAATACTTTCTTTTAGATTGTGTACGAACTTTATGTCTTCTTGGGATACACTCTTTTCTTTAGAACTTATGTCTAAGTCGGATCAAAGGATCTTGATTACTTTTGGTGGACTTACATTTGGTAACTCTTGGACAGATATTCGATGACACAATCCTGTCATCTGTCACCAAACTCCTTCATAAGGGACATTTCATGAGATATGACAGATAGGTGCTCCCATTTATTGTCTGTTTCACAGGTAGGTATGCGATCTCGATCTAGAGGTTGTGAGGGGTAGCTTTCTTTCAGGGGATCATCCTCACAGGTACGGCTTCAGGACACCAGGTTTCAGGTCCAAAACAGTTCATTTATTGTGATCCACCAGCACAAGCAAAATTACAAAAATAATAAACACTCGCCCATCCAGGCTCTAACTAAACATAATATTCCTGACTCACCTAAGTCCCTGTTCACACCCTGTGAACACATGCGGCTTTCTCAGCCAATGTCCCACAGCCTCCTGGCTGTACAGAGCACAGTACGCCCACTGTCTCCAGTCCAGTGTCTCTTGGGGAATAGTGGTCTCTCAGCCCTCCTGGCTTGGACCACACAGAGCCTCCAGGCCTATGTCCAGAGGCAACACACTCCCCCCTTGCTGACACCCTGGGAGGTGCTTTATGCCAGCCTGATTACTTCCAGCTGGTCTTACCTGTGGTGGAATAGGGGTGTGGACCGTACTATCCACCCCTTCGTTGCCTCTACCCTGTGTGAGACCTGTCACTGTCTCACAAGGTATATCGTCTTTTGTATACGCTGAAAGTAGATCTAATGTGAAGGTTGAATGAAGTCCTCTAACTCTCAGTCCTTTGACCCTTGACTGTTCACTACTATGTCTCCTCCCGTCATCGTGGTGAGTTTGAACTTTACTGGTTCTGTAGCCACTTGTAATTTCTTGCAGATTTCTTGATCAATGAAGGTGACGTCACTCTGGGCATACAGTAGCGCATACCTTCTTGTTCCTCATTTTAGGATTTGAAAATGCACACTGGTACAACCATTGATGTGCCGTTGCTTTCTCCTTCCCTCACTCTAAAAGAGAATACCAATACTTTCTTTACTTCCTCAGTATCTTTAGGTATTGAGGATTTATCTTTCTTTGAACGTTCTTCATGTGGTGGTGTAGGATGGCATCCTTTGTAAATGCTGCATGTTGCCTTTTTCTTACATTCCTTAGTAACATGGCTTTTTCTTAGACAACCGAAACACAGTTGGTTCTCAAGTACAATCCTTTTCTTTTCATCTGGGGACTTCTCTTTCAATTGTTGGCACTTGTGTATGGAGTGGTTCCCTCCACAGGACATACACTTGAAGGTAGTCTGAAGATTTGTCGGTTCTGTCTCTCTACTGATCCCAGTAGTGACTTTGAACTTGCTCTCATAGGTCTCTAGACCTTTAGTTGCTGTGTTGGTTGCAAAACTAGTTGCTCTTGCGCGTCTTATCTCTTGCAGGCCTTTCTTCTAAGGATTTTAAGACGTAAGATGATGTTACTGGATTACATGCTATCCGCGCTTCCTTATTGACGAACTCAGAGAACTCTTTAAAACTTGGGAAGTTCTTGCCTAGATATAACTGTTCAGTCACGTAGCGATTCCATCTAGAAGTCACTTCTTCAGATAGCTTAGTTAGCATCCTGTGGTTTTCTAGATAATCGTTCAGTACTTCTAGTCCTCGAACATGTGGGATGGCATTGCTGCATGCTTGCAGGAAGTCACCATACTCTTGGAGTCTTAAGTGTTCTTTAGGACCTATTTTAGGCCAGTTATTCAATTTATCTCTAAAGGCTCATTGTACTAAGAAAGGATGACCATATCTTCTGTATTCATGTACTGCGCGATGCACTCCCTCATCACCTTCACTGTCTGTCAGTTCTCAAGAGCACACAATATACAGTAGCTATACAACTTCAGATTGGTAATTACCTGATTCTGAGTTCTTGTCTATTCGGCTGTATTTCCTGTGCCTTTTTCCCTCCTCTCGCTCTCACATCCAAAATGAAGGGGGTTTGGGAGGCTGAATCTATATTACTTTTACTTATACTGAGCCTGCCCTGGACGGTGGCACAGCTCCGTTTGAAAAGTTTGCTCGCTCGCGCTCACATGGAGCGCTGTGTGACGTCACAGTAAGAGCTACGGATAGCTAGGAGGACCAAAGTAACTTTTGAACCTATGACTACTATGATTCATATCCTCTTTGTGTACTCTAAGTCTGGCTTCTATGATCTTAACTTCTTTTTGCCTTTTTCAGACTTTTCAATTCAGCTTCCATTTGATGGCACTGTGCCTCCATTTCAGCTTCCATTTGATGGCGCTGTGCATCCATTTCAGTTTCCATTTGATAGCGCTGTGCTTCCATTTGACAGCGTTGTGTCTCGATGGCAGCTTCCATTTCAATTTCTACTCTCTTGACAGCAAGTTGTTCAGCTAATTCCTTTCTTTTGGCTGAAGTATTTGAGGACTCTGATATATGGGTGGCACTTCTGTTAGCGAAGGAAGTCACACTTGAGATTGTGGTTCCCCCTAAGGACCTCGCATAGTCTCATAAAAAACTCATTCATTCTACTTTCCTGCTTTAGCTTCATTATAGCTGCAGATTAAAGTACTCTCATGAGCTTTACAAAATCTTTAGTGACTGCAGTACATGTGTCCATGTTCCTTACAATATCCTGGGAAGGTGTCGTAAACGACCGCAGGTTGACATATGCTGCCATAAGCTCCGATTCAGATTCTTCTACCTTCTCTACCAAATCACTCAAGTTCCCTTTTATACTTTCTTGCTTTAGCTTTTTACAAATGTCTTTAATGTATAATTTCCACTTATCATACATTCTGGCAAATTGTTTCTCTTTTAATGCTGCTTCTTGCTCCAAATTTTTCCAGCATCTTTGAGGTTGGTTTTCTGGCACGTGATGAACGTCTTAGTTCATCTGCTTGGACTATATTTGTTTGAGGCAAAACTAATGCTGCATTGGACTCTTCTACCTCCGACAGTTTCCCTTGCTCTTCAACTTCTATTCTATCTATCTTTGCATCCTCTAACAGTGGCATGGTAATACTAGGCTCAGACATTTTACTTTAAATGCTATAACAATCAATATGAATATTAAAGGACCTTTCACTTTAAATGCAATATTGACAAATGCAGAAATAAATGACTTTCACTTTAAATGCAATAGCAATAGATGCAAGCAATAAATGACTTTCACTTTAAATACTTTAGAGTCCATATATTTCAAACTGTCCTTTGTTTTTACTTTAAAGTCTCTTATTTCTGAACACAAAAAATGTCTCTTTATGCTAAAGCCTATATGAAATGATAAGTAATAAAAGGAAAGCTCTGACCTTATTCTGAAGAGCAGGAACAAATGTCAGTCTTAAAGGAGACGTGTTGTTTCTTGATATAATGCGATGCTCTGCGCTGACTTGCGATGCTTTGTGCAGACTTGCGATGCTCTGTGCAGACTTGCGATGCTCTGTGCAGACTTGCAATGCTTGTGATGCGCTGGCTTGGATACGCTGCTTGCAGGCTTTGGGCCTAGTGGCGGGAAACTAGCTGGCTGCAATACGTGGTCTCTTCGTAGATATTGGTGTGCAGAGAAGTGAAGAAAAGGTCAGACCATTCTCGGTGGCGCTGGTGCAGTAAGGACTCGATGCTCAGAAGGTACCAATAAAGGTAATCTTTTTATTAATAAAATAGATCTACGTGTTTAGGGGGCAAAACATCCCCCTTCCTCAGGACAATAAAACTTTTTACATTAAAAACACAATGTTTCCAGTTCTTTTTATGCACTTAGTTTGGGCGCAATGTGTGCAGATCACATGGGTGGAGAGAAGACTGGGGGCGTGAGTGTTTTTCCTGTTGCTAGGATACCGGACACTCCCCCGGTGTTTGATGGCCAATCATATTGTCTTTCATGTTGGCTTATGACGTATTGTGGGCGTGGTATGGGCGGTGATTATGCTAGTTTGTCCGGTGTCTGTATGGCCTTTTTGGGGGCGACATCTGGATGACGCGGCTAGGAATGCCCCTCTGTGATGTCAGTGGGCCGGTATTACGGTGCCGCATATATATCACATGCGGGGAGGAGTGATGCTCGGCTGACGTATTATCTCCAGCCTATCGCTGGTACAAGTGGGCCGGTCTTTGGATGATGTCATAGCTCCTAAGGTTGATCCTTATTGGATCGTGCTATAGCAGGCCAGGCCCATTGATGACCTCAGTGGGCTGGTCTTACAGTGCGGTATCTGGATGCTATCGGGGGAGGTGTTTGCATGCGGTCATGTGATTTTCTGTCCACCCCCATAGTCAGATGACTGCTGTGTGCTCCTACATCCACTGTCATCGGAGGTAAACAGAAAGCTATATATACACATGAATATATACATAGATAAATAGATAAATAAATAAATAGATAAGTAGATAAAGTGGATTAAATTACTAGACAATTAGCTAAAAAGGCTGATATATGCTGATATAAAAAGGCTTAAAAAGGCTGATATATGCATACTTATACCCATACACGAACCTGAGTATATGTGAGAAAGCGCAAATATTTATACTCAGCGGCTTTGTAAAAAGTTTTTTTTTTAAAAACATACGGATCAGTTAGGGTTTACATGTATATAAATATATATATATATATATATATATATATATGAACATGGGGGCCCAGTGGAATGGTGTTTCCTCCCTGTATAGTCATCTCCATCTCTATAATATGGTAATGTTACTGTTACTGATATGGTTTTTTAACAACTTGTGAATACTTGGTACTTTCTGTTTTTTATTTTTGTTTTTTAGTCACAAAGTGTGTTGGGGATTACAGAATAGTCTCGCTTATCTCATTAAGACCGTATGGGGTCAGTGTATCTAATTGGTAGATCCAGTAGATCTCTCTCCTCTGGAGGCTGCTGAACCTATTGTAAGGGTTCTCTGGAATGAAGTCTATGGGTGTGATTTTAAATATATGTTTGCTTTTTTCTGGTGTTGTGGGGCAGTGTCGTGAGATGCTGTGTTTGGGGCAGAGTTTCTGTATGTTATGTCTATGTTGGTTGAGTCTACAATGTAATTCTTGTGTTGTTCGCCCCACATATTGAAGTCCACATTTGCATTCTATGAGGTATATAACATAGCTACTCTTACAGTTTAGGTGATGTTTTATTGAGAAGGTGGCCCCATTTTTTGTTGAGCTAAAACTCTTACTGTTGTGTGTGATTATGTTACAACAGAGGAACCGTTTGTTCCCACATTTGAAACTGCCTACTGGCTCTTTATTAGGTTCTATTGGTTTTTTTATATTCTTTTTGCTGGGGGCTAGGGTATTTTTTATAGTCGGTGCTCTCCTGTAGGTCACAGCAGGTTTTTTTGGGAGGTATTTTTCAAGGCATGGGTCACTTTTTAAAATATGCCAATGTTTGGACAAGATGTCTTGGACGGCTCTATTTGAGGTATTATATTGCGTGATCAAATTAAGGTGTTTGGGGTGTTTTTCTGTTCTTGTGTTTTTTTCTTCTTTTTTGGTATTTTTCAGGCACTCCGTCTGTGTTGTTTTTTTGCTCTTTTGGTAGGCATTCTTTATAATTTCTTTCGGGTAGCCTTTATCGATGAATCTTTTCTGGATGATTTTTGCCTGTTGGATAAAGTCAATGTCCTCTGTGCAGTTCTGTCTTATCCGCTTGTATTGGCTGTAGGGGATGTTGTGAAGCCATTTTTTATGATGAAAACTTTTGTAATGGATATAGCTGTTGGTGTCTACTTGTTTAAAGTATGTTTTAGTTGTAAGGATATTGTTTTTGGTAGTGATGGAGATGTCTAAAAAGTCTATTGTGTTTTTGTTGTAGTTAGACGTAAAAGTTATTCCCCAAGTTGTCTTATTTAGATTGTCGCAGAAATTTAGTGCGGATTTTTCGTCCCCTTCCCAGATAATAAAAATTTCATCGTTATATCTTTTATAATATACAATGTGTTTGAGTGTCACTGTATTCCTGTAAATATGTGTGTCCTCGAATTGGCCCATGAAAATATTTGTGAAGGACGGTGCTACCTTCGTTCCCATCACGGTACCCCGGCATTGATGGTATCTAGTGTTGTTGTAAATGAAAAAATTATTTTCCAGGACAAAGCGTAGACTGTCTAATAAAAATTGGATTTGTGGTGGTTTTAAAGTGCTGTCGCTTTTCAGGGTGGTTTCTACACATTTGATGCCTAGTTTGTGTTGGATGTTAGAATATAATGCCGTTACGTTCATGGTCAATAGGGCGTATGTGTCTTTCCACTTTATTTTTTCAATTTCTTGAATGAGCTGCCTGGAGTCATGTAAGTAGCTGGTTAAATTGCGAACGTACGGTTGGAGGAAAAGATCAAAGGTACTCCAACCGTACGTTCGCAATTTAACCAGCTACTTACATGACTCCAGGCAGCTCATTCAAGAAATCGAAAAAATAAAGTGGAAAGACACATACGCTCTATTGACCATGAACATAACGGCATTATATTCTAACATCCAACACGAACTAGGCATCAAATGTGTAGAAACCACCCTGAGAAACGACAGTACTTTAAAACCACCACAAATCCAATTTTTATTAGACAGTCTACGCTTTGTCCTGGAAAATAATTTTTTCATTTACAACAACACTAGATACCATCAATGCCGGGGTACCGCGATGGGTACAAAGGTAGCACCGTCCTTCGCAAATATTTTCATGGGCCAATTCGAGGACACACATATTTACAGGAATACAGTGACACTCAAACACATTGTATATTATAAAAGATATATCGATGATATTTTTATTATCTGGGAAGGGGACGAACAATCCGCACTAAATTTCTGCGACAATCTAAATAAGACAACTTGGGGAATAACTTTTACGCCTAACTACAACAAAAACACAATAGACTTTTTAGACATCTCCATCACTACCAAAAACAATATCCTTACAACTAAAACATACTTTAAACAAGTAGACACCAACAGCTATATCCATTACAAAAGTTTTCATCATAAAAAATGGCTTCACAACATCCCCTACAGCCAATACAAGCGGATAAGACAAAACTGCACAGAGGACATTGACTTTATCCAACAGGCAAAAATCATCCAGAAAAGATTCATCGATAAAGGCTACCTGAAAGAAATTATAAAGAATGCCTACCAAAAGAGCAAAAAAAAACACGGACGGAGTGCCTGAAAAATACCAAAAAAGAAGAAAAAAAACACAAGAACAGAAAAACACCCCAAACACCTTAATTTGATCACGCAATATAATACCTCAAATAGAGCCGTCCAAGACATCTTGTCCAAACATTGGCATATTTTAAAAAGTGACCCATACCTGGAAAAATACCTCCCAAAAAAACCTGCTGTGACCTACAGGAGAGCACCGACTATAAAAAATACCCTAGCCCCCAGCAAAAAGAATATAAAAAAACCAATAGAACCTAAGAAAAAGCCAGTAGGCAGTTTCAAATGTGGGAACAAATGGTGCCTCTGTTGTAACATAATCACACACAACAGTAAGAGTTTTAGCTCAACAAAAAATGGGGCCACCTTCTCAATAAAACATCACCTAAACTGTAAGAGTAGCTATGTTATATACCTCATAGAATGCAAATGTGGACTTCAATATGTGGGGCGAACAACACAAGAATTACATTGTAGACTCAACCAACATAGACATAACATACAGAAACTCTGCCCCAAACACAGCATCTCACGACACTGCGCCACAACACCAGAAAAAAGCAAACATACATTTAAAATCACACCCATAGACTTCATTCCAGATAACCCTTACAATAGGTTCAGCAGCCTCCAGAGGAGAGAGATCTACTGGATCTACCAATTAGATACACTGACCCCATACGGTCTTAATGAGATAAGCGAGACTATTCTGTAATCCCCAACACACTTTGTGACTAAAAAACAAAAATAAAAAACAGAAAGTACCAAGTATTCACACGTTGTTAAAAAACCATATCAGTAACAGTAACATTACCATATTATAGGGATGGAGATGACTATACAGGGAGGAAACACCATTCCACTGGGCCCCCATCCTTATATTTATATACATGTAAACCCTAACTGATCCGTATGTTTTTTTAAAAAAGAGTATAAATATTTGCGCTTTCTCACATATACTCAGGTTGGTATATGGGTATAAGTATGCATATATCAGCCTTTTTAAGCCTTTTTATATCAGCATATATCAGCCTTTTTAGCTAATTGTCTAGTAATTTAATCCACTTGCAAACACCTCCCCCGATAGCATCCAGATACCGCACTGTAAGACCAGCCCACTGAGGTCATCAATGGGCCTGGCCTGCTATAGCACGATCCAATAAGGGTCAACCTTAGGAGCTATGACATCATCCAAAGACCGGCCCACTTGTACCAGCGATAGGCTGGAGATAATACGTCAGCCGAGCATCACTCCTCCCCGCATGTGATATATATGCGGCACCGTAATACCGGCCCACTGACATCACAGAGGGGCGTTCCTAGCCGCGTCATCCAGATGCCGCCCCCAAAAAGGCCATACAGACACCGGACAAACTAGCATAATCACCGCCCATACCACGCCCACAATACGTCATAAGCCAACATGAAAGACAATATGATTGGCCATCAAACACCGGGGGAGTGTCCGGTATCCTAGCAACAGGAAAAACACTCACGCCCCCAGTCTTCTCTCCACCCATGTGATCTGCACACATTGTGCCCAAACTAAGTGCATAAAAAGAACTGGAAACATTGTGTTTTTAATGTAATAAGTTTTATTGTCCTGAGGAAGGGGGATGTTTTGCCCCCGAAATGCGTAGACCTATTTTATTAATAAAAAGATTACCTTTATTGGTACCTTCTGAGCATCGAGTCCTTACTGCACCAGCGCCACCGAGAATGGTCTGACCTTTTTTTCACTTCTCTGCATACAATTTATCCTGACAACCACAACCACGGCAAGGGATACAGACCAGGGGCAGCAGACGCAGTCTTCTCTTCTCCGCAAACTGGACGGATAATCCAGACAAGCGATTCGGAGGCGTTGTGACCTTTCACAACCCCTTCTGGTAAGCATAATCAGTAGCTTTTGTGCCTATATACTGTGCTGTAAGGTTCTACACACGAGGCGCTGCCTCCTCTCTTTTTTTTTCCCTTCTAGATAACGGTGTGGGCACGCTAGCTCTGGACTTTGGCCTCCCACCATGCATCTCTTTCTCTTTCTAGGGATCGCAGGAGAGTTGGCGCTCTTTCTCTGACTATTTTGCCTTTTCCGTTCTGCCACTTTAAGAATCGGCTGCAATTTGACTAATGCACACGTTCTATGGCCTCTATGGTAGCTCCGCTGAGGTGTCTTTGCTTGCTCACTCAGGAAACAGTTGCTGCGCGGCGGTATATGCTGAATCTCGGCTGCTCTAATGAGCTCTTTACTGTGCAAGTTAAGGAGCGCTATTGCTTTGCCCTCTGAGGGTAATAGTTCCACTGTGGCAGGCGCAGCACTATGAAGTGCCTTTTGCGCTGTCGCATTGGAAGAATTTTGATATCTGACTTTTTTAGTCTAATCAGACTGTCTAATTCCTCTAGCGCCGTTCTATGGAAACAGTAGGTTTAAAAAGCACACCAAATACTTGAAATAACTTCTTTATTAACTTCAACTTTTCTTCATATAACACTGCCGCCTCCACGTGTTGAAAAGATCACAAAATGCTGGTATGCATAAGATGGTGGTTCAACTGTTCAATCTTGTCATTCAACATAAAATGGTGGATATATTTCTCTCTTGAGTATCTGTACTCTCACTTTAAGTTATTTAAGCACTTTATGATCTCTGAGAGGTATATCTGAGGTTAACCAATAGTTCACTTGCTCTACTTGGTTTGCAGTTTGTTCTATATAATTGCTTATGATCTTGTATGAGCAGTTTGCATTTGTATGCAATTTGTTCGGATTGTATAATTGTTTGGCTCAGTAGTTTGTTTCTATGGTTGCAATTGTGAACTTTGTAGTTTGCAATTGGTGGAACTTTAAGTAAACACACATATAACTGGTTCAGTATACAGTTCTAATCACTATATTACCAGTAGGATATAATTGTTTTGAATACCTATTTTGGCCTCTCTGTTTCCATAAAACACAGCTCTTAGTGGAGTGAATGTCTGTTCAGCTCCTCTCCTCTGGTGTAATGATTCTAGTAGCTCCTGCTAGGGGAATTTCCCACACAGGCTGTGTGTGAGGCTGGCTGTGATTGGTCAAGACTCCTGCCCAGCAACAACAGTTTAACTCTATGCTTTCTGTTGTTTATGCTGTGTCATTGAGCTTACCTTACATTATACAATGAATCTTAAAGGCATACTATCTTTTCTCCTTCTGTGAACACAAAATATAACAGATAAATGACATCCAAACATGAAGTAACTGTAAATAACTCTGCTTTTGTCTTTAAAACACAAACATAGGAACTTCAAAGACTTACTGATAGGGACCTTCGATTGTGAGCCTCATTGGGGACAGTTGGATGCTAATGTCCTTAAAGCGCTGCGGAATATAGTAGCGCTATATAAGTGCATAAAATAAATAAATAAAAACTGTATTAAGGTTATTGGCAGGTCTAGCTGTATAAACACACAAGCTACAGTATATTAGCAACCTAGGACAGGTGTAGCTGGCCAGCTACAGGGTGAACGTTGTGGAGTCCAGGAGCGAGTCATACCCTGGGATGGCCCAGGTGCTACCGATGCCAAGGATTGCGGGCCCTACTTTCTTCAGGATTTCTGCCACCACCTACATTAGTGGCTGCAACCCCCCCTTCTCCTCCTCCACCACTTCCACCTATGAATTCTCATCTTGCAGCACAAGTCACCATCAGTCAGTAGCTGGAAGCAGTGTAGCACTGCAGTGGGGAAGCGGCAACAGGCTATGCTGAAACTAATTTGCTTAGGTGACAAACAGCACACCCAGGGGCGTAGCTAAGGCTCATGGGCCCTGGTGTAAGAGTTCAGCTTGGACCCCCCCCACCCTCATTGCTGTATGGCAAGGGGCAGGGGTGCACCTAGCCTTTCTGCTGTCTGAGGCAAAAATTAAAACGTTTTCCCCCATGCCAAATTCTTAACCTAACCCATTCCCTCCAGTCCTACTGTTAAAGGGGTCGTCCTCTTTTTACTACTGATTACCTAGCCTCAAGATAGGTCATCAATATCAGATTGTCAGGAGTCTCCCGGCACCCCGGCTGATCAGCTGGTTTGATGAGAGGGCAGCGCTCATATGAGAGCTGCTTTCTCTGCTCTGTTTACCTGCTCGCTGCAGCAATTGCAATAATGAGCAGGTAAGCAGAGCAGAGAAGGCAGCGCTCGTACAAAAAAAAAAAAGCGGACAACCCCTTTAAAGACATACTTGGAAAACATTACATACAGCGCTACAGAACATACAGGGTAATACAGCGCCACATATGTACCTCTTACATCCAGTGGTGTCTCCTCTATGATGTAGATATTCTCTTTCCTCATCTTCTCCTTTCAGACCAGACCGCCATGGTGATTTTTTTTTCAGCCGCGTCTCGTCCCTGCAGAATTTAATAAAAAAAAGATCTTACTTTCCTACTTTTGCATCCTCCTCCTCACCTTCTCAACACCCCATCCTGCCCCCCCCCAATACTATACTGCAGAAACAGTCCCCCTGAAAATACTGGTACCATACAGATAGTGTGCCAGTACTAAAAAATACCCCCTTACCTTTCAGATCAGACCCCCATATCAAACCCCAGATTAGACCCCCCATCTCAGACCAGACCCCCTTTAGACCTCTGTCAGACCCCATATCAGACTCGCCTTAGGCCTCCATGTCAGACCCAGCCTCTATATCAGACCTCAGATAAGACCCCCATTAGACCTCTAGACCCCCATTAGACCTCAGACCAGACCTCCAAACCCCCATTAGACCTCCGAACCCCAATTAAACTTACAGACCCCCAATCATCTGATTAGACCTCCAGACCCCCACTAGACCTCCAGACCCCTATTAGACCTCTCCAGACCCCCATTATACCTCCCTAGATCCCCAGTCAGACCCCTAATCAGACCTTTCAGACCCCAAATAAGACCCTTCAGACCCCCAACCACACCTTTCAGGCCCCCATATCAGACCTCCAGTTCCCCCATTAGACCCTTCAGACCCCCATATCAGACCTCCAGTCTCCCCATTAGACCCTTCAGACCCCCATATCAGACCTCCAGTCCCCCCGATTAGACCCTTCAGACCCCCATATCAGAACTCCAGTTCCCCCATTAGACCCTTCAGACCCCTATATCAGACCTCCAGTTCCCCCTTAGACCCTCCAGACCCCCAGTCCCCCCCATTATACCCTTCAGACCCCCATATCAGACCTCAGATCAGACTAAAATAATAAAATAACTTACCTCTCCTGCCGCCACTCTCTCTGTCCTGGCTCTCTTCTTAGGGCCCGCACTGCAGTCACCTGACTGCCTGCAGCGTCGGGTCAGAGTGCGCTCTGTACGTCCTGACGCTGCAAGAAGGCAGGACAGAGCAACGTGGGACCTGAGAAGAGTCAGCAGGAGGAGGGGGTAAGTACGGCGCTCACAGCGCTTCTCTCCCTGCCTCCTGCATACTAGTGAGCGCTTCCATAATGGAAGCGCTCACTAGGATTCTCTTTATAAGATGCAGTGCATCTTATAAAGGGAAAATACAGTGCCACTGGCAAGGGGGGCCCTCTGGACCCCCCTGGCTTGGGGGCCCGGTCGCAACTGCGACCGCTGCGACCCCTATAGCTACGCCACTGAGCACACCGCCACAGAGCTGTGGCAGGGTATAAGGGACCAGACTGAGCTGTGGCTCTCGCCACTCAACCTACAACCAGGCATGGTTGTGTCTGATAATGGCCGTAACTTGGTGGCGGCTTTGGAGCTCGACAAGCTCACACACATACCATGCCTAGCCCACGTGTTCAACTTAGTGGTTCAGCAGTTTCTCAAAACCTACCCCAATTTTCCTGAGCTACTGGTGAAGGTGCGCAGCGTGTGTGTCCATTTCCGAAAGTCATCCACAGCTGCCACCAGTCTGGCAGCGCTGCAGCATCGCTTGCAATCGCCAGCTCACCATCTGTTGTGCAACGTGAGCACTCGCTGGAACTCGACGTTCCACATGTTGGCCAGGCTTTGTGAGCAGCAGAGGGCAGTAGTGGAATACCAGCTGCAACATGGTCGTTGCCTTTCCAGTCAGCTTCCGCTCTTCACAAGCAACGAGTGGGCATGGATGTCTGAACTCTGTGAGGATTTACGCAACTTTGAGGAATCAACACAGATGGTGAGCAGCGATGCCTCTATTATCAGCGTAACCATCCCACTTCTGTGTCTACTGAAACACTCGCTGCTCACAATGAAGGCAGACACTTTGCGTGTGGAAGAGGTGGAAATGGGGGAAGACAGTAGACAGGATGATAGCCAGACCACCCTCAGTTCGTCTTCTCAATGCGAATTGGATGATGATGAAGAGCAGGAGACGGTTGCCTCCCCTAGAGAGGGTAGTACCCATAGCAGGTTTATTCCATCTGTTCAGCGTGAATGGGCCGAAAAGGAGGAAGAGCATGAGGAGATT
The DNA here is from genome assembly GCF_905171765.1 of Bufo bufo. Classification (NCBI taxonomy): domain Eukaryota; kingdom Metazoa; phylum Chordata; class Amphibia; order Anura; family Bufonidae; genus Bufo; species Bufo bufo. The sequence continues at coordinate 184,858,751 of NC_053391.1, read as the reverse complement.
GAGAGTCATCCTCCTGATGAGGACAGCAAAGTCTTGTCTGTTGGGACTCTGGCACACATGGCTGACTTTATGTTAGGCTGCCTTTCCCGTGACCCTCATGTTATACGCATTTTCGCCAACACTGATTACTGGTTGTTCACCCTTCTACAAAGAGAACCTCTCATCTCTCATTCCTGTGGTGGCGAGGACTAGCAAAATGGTGCAATACCAGAAGGTCCTTGTGGGAAAATTGCTCCGAAAATTTCCAGCTGACTATGCAGGCGGCAGAGTATGTAATTCCTTGGGCAACCAAGGAGGGGAGATGAGGGGAACACACAGCAGTTCCAACAGAGGCAGGACAACACTCTCCAAGGCCTGGGACAGTTTCATGACACCCCGCCAGCACCCTCACCCTGATGTGCGGCCTAGTGTCACAAGAAGGGAAAAGTTTTGGAAGATGGTGAAGGAGTACATAGCAGACCGTGTCAGCGTCCTCAGTGATCCCTCTGTGCCTTACAACTATTGTGTGTCCAAGCTGGACATGTGTCATGAACTGGCGCTTTACGCCTTGGAGTTGCAGGCCTGCCCTACTGCCAGCGTTTTGGTGAGCTCGTGCAAATTGTAGCCTCTTTTTCCTATTTGTAGTGGAGATGAGTGGTACCCGGTGGGGTCTTCTGCTGTTGTAGCCCATCCGCCTCAAGGTTGTGTGTGTTGTGGCTTCACAAATGCTTTGCTGCATACCTCGGTTGTAACGAGTGGTTATTTCAGTCAACGTTGCTCTTCTATCAGCTTGAATCAGTCGGCCCATTCTCCTCTGACCTCTAGCATCCACAAGGCATTTTTGCCCACAGGACTGCCGCATACTGGATGTTTTTCCCTTTTCACACCATTCTTTGTAAACCCTAGAAATGGTTGTGCGTGAAAATCCCAGTAACTGAGCAGATTGTGAAATACTCAGACCGGCCCGTCTGGCACCAACAACCATGCCACAGTCAAAATTGCCTAAATCACATTTCTTTCCCATTCTGACATTCAGTTTGGAGTTCAGGAGATTGTCTTGACCAGGACCACACCCCTAAATGCATTGAAGCAACTGCCATGTGATTGGTTGACTAGATAATTGCATTAATGAGAAATAGAACAGGTGTTCCTAATAATTCTTTAGGTGAGTGTATATGCGTGGCAATGCATAACAGACTATCAGTGGCATATCAATACGCTAAATGCAGGGCACCTGAGCAAGCGACAGCGAAACGTGCGTCGGGGTCAGGACTATCTGGTCTGTATACATTGGGCAGCTATTTTTCCTATGTTTATCGCTATCCAAAGCACTATGCACTTTATCATTATTTATTGAGTTGTTATCTCTTTGGTATTCGCCAGGGGTAGTGTCACAGTCGTTACCTTTGGCTGTGACCTTCTGTCTATGCTCTCGCTGCAGCTCCGTTCCTGTGTGTCATTTGTGGTTCTTTATGGGTTAACTCCCCTGTGTGCCTATTAGGAGTTAATCCTCTGTCTGCTCCATGGGTGTGGCTTCTCTGCTGCACCCATGGAACCTGTATATAAGGCTGAGGTTTCCTCAGTTCTGGGTCAGCTCTCCTGGTGTGTGTTGTCTTGTCCTGTCCTGCTCCTGGTTTGTACTCTCTCCCATGCTGCTGACCCATGGGATCCGTGTCTGTCTGTCTGTGCTCTGTGGGTTTCCCTACTTGTTCATTGACGTCCTCTTTCCTGTCTTTCTGTTATATGTTCTGCCAGTTATGTTTGAGTCACCTTGTGTTATGTTATATGTCTGTGTTCAGCATGCCCTTGCTGCACCTTTCTTTGCAGCAGAGTGGCATGCGCAAGGCCATGCAGTTTACTATTGGTGGAGCAAGTCCTTCTCTGCTCATTGTCACTCCTGTTTCCTTGCTATGTACCTCTGCTTGTGTTATTAGTTGCCCTGTTTTGTATTTGCCTGTTTCTGTTATGTTTGCCTATGTGCCGTCGGTACCTTCTGGTACCTGTTGTCCATTCATTCCTGCTGTCACTGTCTAGTTCACGCTCCAGAGTGGACCCTGGCAACTTCCTGCGGCAAAGCCTAACCCTACCTTCTGGGGCCCTAGTGAATACCAGGAGTTGCTTAGTCACGCCCCTCTGGAGTATTACTAGACAGTGGTGCAGTGGGGTTTTTTCTCTCACTGTGCTGACGGTACATAGAGCTCATGTTTTGTCTGTGCTTCCTTCCCTGGTTTTTGTTTGTGCAATAAACTCTTATGTGTCTGTACCTGATTTCCGTTTGTTTATTGCTTAATGACGCGGTGGTCTCTCCTGGGACCTCCAACTCGTGACAGGTAGATAGGATTTACTGCATTTACCGTATTGATATGCCATTGATAGTCTGTTATCATCCTTATGTCTGCATTGCCACGCATATATATGTTTTTTTTATCATTAATATGTTGTTTTTGTAACATTAAAGATTTGGTATTTTATACTTTACATGGCTGTGCTGTATATTTATAGGTGTTTTTTTGTCTCAATCTCAAGCACACAGCCATTATTGTTCTTTGGGCTAATTTTCTATATCGGTGTTGTACTAATATTTACATGTTTTCTTTCCAGTAGAGTATTACTTCTCTCTTTCACATCACAAAAAATTTGGGCAAATTCTGAATCACTTCATTCATCTCTACTATCAACATATTTATAGAGCGAGGGAGGAAATCAGGGTACATAGAGAAAACCCCCACAAAAACTGGTAGAACATAAAAGACTCCTGGTAGGGTAGGTGCTGCCTTAAATCAGAATAGAATCCAAGACCCCCAGTATTGCAAGTAACTAGAGCTGGCATCTGAGCCACTGTGGACATTATTGGTGTTTTTGGTATCAAGTACTGAAATTAGAATATCTGTAGACACCAGGAGTGGAAAATTTCAGAAATTCATTTTAAGGAACCTATTAAACAATTTCTATACGTCAATGTACAGCATACATTATAGCCATTTATACCATCATGTTGCCATAGTGTTTGCATTTGGATGGTCATATTTTATATCTTTTAATAAAAGAGTATTACCATTTGAAGTCAAGCTGCTTTCCAAGATATTTAGCACTGACAACTCATCATTAGCCATTGCTCCCGATGCCAACAATGATTGGCAAATGAACAGCTGTTTTACTTAGCAGAGATTGCTGTTCTGATAAGAAGAGAGGATAGATGTATTCTCAGAAATAACAGCCTACTATGCGAGGTGACAGTGAGAGTTGAAACGTTGGGCAATAGAGTACTAACCATGGGATCAGTCAAAGGTTAATATGCACTCAGACAAATATGTCCCATCTGACAGTTGTGCTAGACAACACCAGTAAAAATAAAGATATTTAAAGATAAGTTGCTTGCAAATAAATATCTAACATGTCACAGCACCTGATTTGCTAATGGATTTGGCATTTGTAGACGGACTGTATAGTCTAGAAGAAATGACAGCAATCTGCTGAGGCTCTCCCATTAATTAGTATAGGCTCATATAAATAAACATGATGGGCAGAATTAACAGGGACATGACTTCTCCCTAGATAATGTATCTATGAGCTAATGGAGCCTGCCAATGTGATTTGTACTGAGGTCACTGGATCCACACCACTTAGTTTCCATCTATAAAACATATAATATATGGATTAGTGTTGATCGAGCACGGGTGCTCTGGCCAAACACATTGGGATGCTAGGGTGCTCTACCATTCACCTGAGTATAATGGAAGTCAATCGGAGAACCCGAGCAATAAACCAGGCACCCCCTGCTCTGAAGTGCCTGGTTCATAGGAAAAGGTCTGAAATTGATGGAAACACCACTGAAATGGTTCAGGGAACAGCATGGGAGAGGGGGGGGGGGGTGTCTGGATGCATCTTGGACTCCCAGGTCGCTGCTGGGAACGATGTTGTCCGAGTAGTACGCCACTTTTACAGACTGACAATAATACGCAGAAAACCAAAAGATAAAATAGATTTTAGAGGTAAAATTGTTAGGAAACATTCTTTCCTGTTTATTTACTTGTATATAAAGTGCAAGTGCTGCCAAAAATTGCAAGAAATAGGCACTCCGATACAACCTGTATATCACATAAAGGAGGGCCTCATTCACATTGTGGTACAATTGTTCAGGTAGTGGGATTCCTACACTCATAAAGCTTATGCACTAAGTGAAAGGGCTGCCAAAAATTACAAGGAACCGGCACTCCAATAAACCCTTTGTTACACGTAAAAGAGGGCATCATACACAGACTTGAAAAATTATTATTGATGGCCTGTTGGTGACCCTCAAAAACATTTGGAGCAAGGGCCTGCTGATCTGACCATCTAAGACATTATGGACGATCGCCTGCTGCCGCTTTGGTGACTCTAGATAACCTGGGGCCGATCGCACGTCCCCGTGACGGCGACGATCCATTCTGATGTCTGTCCCATCAACTTTCGATGTTAGTTTCAGCGCAAACCATGGTGACCACGGGTAATGGTGAATCAGTGTTCGATTCCGGAGAGGGAGCCTGAGAAACGGCTATGTCTACCACATCCAAGCAAGGCAGCATGCGCGCAAATTACCTATTAGGTATAATTAGGTGCGGGCCTGCAGGTGAGCTGACCCTGTAAAATTTTTTAAGTGCGGGCCTGCAGGTGAGCTGACCCTGTAAAACATTGTAGGTGAGGGCCACGCTGGTGAGCTGACCCTGTAAAACATTACATGCGAGGGCCTGCTGGTTAGCTGCCCCTCTAAAAGGTTGTAGGTTAAGGCCTGCAGGTGAGCTGACCCTGTAAAAAATTATATATGAGGGTCTGCAGCTGAGCTGACCCTGTAAAGCATTAGATGCAAAGGGCATATATGCTAGGGCATGATACACAACAAATAAGCATGTTGATATGATGGAAGAGGAGACGGAGGATGAGAAAAGGACCATATACCTTCACTTCTACCTCCGAATTATCCGTGTGCAGCACCAGTCAGTCATCAGTCAGCAGCTGGAAGCAGTGTAGCACTGCATAAGGGAAGTGGCAACAGGCTGTGCTGAAGCTGATATGCTTAGGGGACAAACAGCACACCACCGCAGAGCTGTGGCAAGGTATAAGAGACCAGACAAAGATGTTGCTCTCGCCACTCAACCTAGAACCAGGCATGGTTGTGTCTGATAATGACCGTAACTTGGTGGCGACTTTGGAGCACACATCCCATGCCTAGCCAACGTCTTAAACTTAGTGGTTCAGCGGTTTCTCTAAAACTACCCCAATTTGCCTGAGCTACTGGTGAAGGTGCGCCACGTGTGTGACCATATACCCTTGTTTGTGGTGTAAGGGGTGCATGGGAATACAGTGTATTCAGTACATTATAAACAACATATTTAAACTGCCTTTATGTTCATCAGCTTTCCTCTAGTGGAGTCGAGAAGTCATGGTCAATCCAGGCCTTGTTTATTTTTATAAGAGTCAATCTGTCTGTCAGCATTTTCAGTTGACAGGCAGATATGCTTCTCTGTTATAATGCCTCCAGCAGCACAAAACTCTCGCGCTCAGGGCAGGCAAGCACCTCCAAGGCGTAGAGCGCCAGTTCGTGCCACGTGTCCAGCTTGGACACCCAGTAGTTGTAAGGCACTGAGGGATCATTGAGGACGCTGACACGGTCTGCTATGTACTCCACCTTCTTCCAAAATGTTTCCCTCCTTGTGACACTAGGCCGCACATCAGGGTGAGGGTGCTGGTGGGGTGTCATGAAACTGTCCCAGGCTTTGGAGAGTGTTGCCCTGCCTCTATTGGAACTGCTGTGTGTTCCCCTTGTCCCCCTCCTCGGTTGGTCAAAGAACTACGGACTCTGTCGCCAGCGTTGTCAGATGGAAATTTTTGGAGCAATTTTTCAACAAGAATCCTCTGGTATTGCACCGTTTTGCTAATCCTCTCCACCAGAGGAATGAGAGATGAGAAGTTCTCCTTGTAGCGGGTGTCGAGAAGGGTGAACAACCAGTAATCTGTGTTGTCTAAAATTCGCATAACGAGCGGGTCGCGGGAAAGGCAGCCTAAAGGTCCATTCACACGTCCGTGGTGTATTGCGGATCTGCAATACACCCGGCCGGCACCCCCCATAGAACTGCCTATTTTGTCCGCAATTGCAGGCAAGAATAGGACATGTTCTATTCCGCGCCCTGGAAATGCGGATGCGGAGAGCATATAGTTTGCGGACCCATTTGCGGACCATGTGTGCCAGAGTACCAACAGGCAAGACATCACTGTCGTCATTGGGAGCATCACTCGCAATCTCCTCATCCTCTTCCTCCTCTTCTGCCCACCCACGCAGAACAGGTGGAATTAAACTTCCATGGGTACTACCCTCTGTAGCGGAGGCAAACGTCTCCTGCTCCTCCTCCTCCTCCTCTTCATCATCCATTTCGCGCTGAGAAGACAAACTGAGGGTGATCTGACTATCACCCTGTGTAATGTCTTCCCCCATTTCCACCTCTTCCACATGCAAAGCGCCGTCCTTAATTGTGAGCAGCGAACGTTTGAGTAGACACAGAAGTGGGATGGTTACGCTGATAGAGTTATCGCCGCTCACCATCTGTGTTGATTCCTCAAAGTTCCTCAAAGTTTCTTAAAACCTCACAGATTTCAGACATCCATGCCCATTCCTCGCTTGTGATTATGTCACACAACAGCTGGTGAGCTGCAATTTCAAGCGCTGCTCCACGTTGACAGACCGGCTGAAGCTGTCAGTGACTTGCGGAAATGCGCACACACATGGCGCACGTTCACCAGTAGCTCAGGCAAATTGGGGTAGTTTTAGAGAAACCGCTGAACCACTAAGTTTAAGACGTTGGCTAGGCATGGGATGTGTGCTCCAAAGTCGCCACCAAGTTACGGTCATTATCAGACACAACCATGCCTGGTTCTAGGTTGAGTGGCGAGAGCAACATCTTTGTCTGGTCTCTTATACCTTGCCACAGCTCTGCGGTGGTGTGCTGTTTGTCCCCTAAGCATATCAGCTTCAGCACGGCCTGTTGCCACTTCCCCTATGCAGTGCGTCACTGCTTCCAGCTGCTGACTGATGACTGACTGGTGCTGCACATGGATAATTCGGAGGTGAAAGTGAAGGAGGAGATGGAGAAGGAGGGGGGTTGGAGCCACTAATGTAGGTGATGGCGGAAACCCTGATGGAATTAGTGCTCGCAATCCTTGGCGTAGGTAGCACCTGTGCCATCCCAGGGTACAACTCACTCCCAGCCTCCAAAATATTCACCCAGTGTGCTGTCAGGGAAATGTAGCATCCCTGGCCGAATGCACTTGTCCATGTGTCCGTGGTTAAGTGGACCTTCCTAGTAACTGCGTTGGTCAGGGCATGTGCGATGTTATGGGACACATGTTGGTGTAAGGCGGGCATGGCACACCTTGAAAAATAGTGGAGGATGGATAGTGCGTAACGCGGGACTGCTGCCAACATCAGGCTGCGGAAGGGCTCAGGGTCCACAAGCCTTAATGGCAACATTTCCAGGGCCAGTAATTTGGAAAGCTGCGTATTTAGTGCTATGGCCTGTGGGTGGCTGGGTATTTGGGCTTGCGTTCAAATGCCTGGGGTAAGGACATTTGGACGCTGTGCTGGGACACGGAAGTGGATGTGGTCGCTGATGGTGCTTGCGAAGGTTCAGGTGCAGGTTGGGAGGCATCCGGGCCTGCGCCTTCAACAGGGGATTGGCCAGCATGTAACACAGGGGAAGAGGAGGCAGTGGTGTGACCTGCAGACACAGATTGTGGACCCAAGCATTCGTCCCACTTATTACAGTGCTTGGATGCCATGTCGCAGATCATTCTGGTGGTGGTGAGGTTGCTAGTGTTCACGCCCCGGCTCATTTTGGTACGGCACAGGTTGCAAACTACTATTCTTTCGTCGTCCACACTTTCCTCAAAAAAGCGCCATAGTGCGGAACACCTACCCCTTGGCAAGGGAGCTTTCGACAAGAGGGTGCTCCGTGGAACAGTCGCAGGCCTTTTTGGCCCGCCTTCTCCCTTTTGCCACCCCACTGCCTCTTCCAGCCTGTTGCGATGCAGCAGATCCCTCCCCCTCTGTACTGCTGTCCACGCTCGGCTTTCCACCTTCCCAGGTTGGGTCAGTGATTTCATCGTCCACCACCTCCTCTTCCACTACCTCACTCTGCTCATCCTCGTAACTTGTTGACCTAACCAATACCTCAGTGATTGACAACTGTGTCTCATCCTCATCATCAACCTCTTGAGACCGTAATTGCCGTTGAGTTATTGGCAACTGTGTCTCATCATCATCATCCACTTCATTAAACAGTAATTGCCGTTCCCCATGTCATCTTCTTGTGATTGTGGATGCTCAAGAGTTTGGGAATCAGGGCACAAGATCTGTCCCTCTTCAAGCGTGTTTGGCGAGAGGGCCAAATCAAGGAAGGGCGCTGAAAAGAGCTCCTCGGAATATTCGAGTGTGGGATCACTTGTTTGCCCAGACTCTCCATTGTGGGAGGAAGGAGGATCGGGGTGAGGATTAGGTTGAGCAGATTCTTGGCTACTGAGACTGGACTTGGTGGAAAACAGTGTGGTGCTTAACCGACTGGAAGCATTATCTGCTGCAATCCAGCTTCAAGAGTGGTGTCCTGCGCCGCCCTGCAAACTGAGACATAAAGCTAGGTATCGTGGATGATTGTTTTTCTTGTGCTCTGGCAGCAGGCACAATTTCACCGCGCCCAGGGCCATGGCATCTGCATGCACCATCAGCATCATGGCCACTGCCACGTCCCTTACTACTTGCCTTCTTCATATTAAATGTCATATATGATTGAAAGTCTGTCACACGTACAGTAGCGTAGGATTTGGAAGTGTATGCGCAAACAAATTTAAAAAGGTATTTGGGATGTGTAAACATCACACAGGAGATATCCCGCAGGTAATGTCAATGCTGTCACCAGCGGCTAATGAAAAATTACAGGGAATGTCACAGTTATTTGGGATGAGGAAACGTTATACAGGAGAGGTACCAGGAGTAATGTCAACGTCCGCAGTGTCTAAGCAAAAAAGTACACTGTATGTCACACATACACTGCGTGCAGAATTATTAGGCAAATGAGTATTTTGACCACATCATCCTCTTTATGCATGTTGTCTTACTCCAAGCTGTATAGGCTCGAAAGCCTACTACCAATTAAGCATATTAGGTGATGTGCATCTCTGTAATGAGAAGGGGTGTGGTCTAATGACATCAACACCCTATATTAGGTGTGCATAATTATTAGGCAACTTCCTTTCCTTTGGCAAAATGGGTCAAAAGAAGGACTTGACAGGCTCAGAAAAGTCAAAAATAGTGAGATATCTTGCAGAGGGATGCAGCACTCTTAAAATTGCAAAGCTTCTGAAGCGTGATCATCGAACAATCAAGCGTTTCATTCAAAATAGTCAACAGGGTCGCAAGAAGCGTGTGGAAAAACCAAGGCGCAAAATAACTGCCCATGAACTGAGAAAAGTCAAGCGTGCAGCTGCCAAGATGCCACTTGCCACCAGTTTGGCCATATTTCAGAGCTGCAACATCACTGGAGTGCCCAAAAGCACAAGGTGTGCAATACTCAGAGACATGGCCAAGGTAAGAAAGGCTGAAAGACGACCACCACTGAACAAGACACACAAGCTGAAACGTCAAGACTGGGCCAAGAAATATCTCAAGACTGATTTTTCTAAGGTTTTATGGACTGATGAAATGAGAGTGAGTCTTGATGGGCCAGATGGATGGGCCCGTGGCTGGATTGGTAAAGGGCAGAGAGCTCCAGTCCGACTCAGACGCCAGCAAGGTGGAGGTGGAGTACTGGTTTGGGCTGGTATCATCAAAGATGAGCTTGTGGGGCCTTTTCGGGTTGAGGATGGAGTCAAGCTCAACTCCCAGTCCTACTGCCAGTTTCTGGAAGACACCTTCTTCAAGCAGTGGTACAGGAAGAAGTCTGCATCCTTCAAGAAAAACATGATTTTCATGCAGGACAATGCTCCATCACACGCGTCCAAGTACTCCACAGCGTGGCTGGCAAGAAAGGGTATAAAAGAAGAAAATCTAATGACATGGCCTCCTTGTTCACCTGATCTGAACCCCATTGAGAACCTGTGGTCCATCATCAAATGTGAGATTTACAAGGAGGGAGAACAGTACACCTCTCTGAACAGTGTCTGGGAGGCTGTGGTTGCTGCTGCACGCAATGTTGATGGTGAACAGATCAAAACACTGACAGAATCCATGGATGGCAGGCTTTTGAGTGTCCTTGCAAAGAAAGGTGGCTATATTGGTCACTGATTTGTTTTTGTTTTGTTTTTGAATGTCAGAAATGTATATTTGTGAATGTTGAGATGTTATATTGGTTTCACTGGTAAAAATAAATAATTGAAATGGGTATATATTTGTTTTTTGTTAAGTTGCCTAATAATTATGCACAGTAATAGTCACCTGCACACACAGATATCCCCCTAAAATAGCTAAAACTAAAAACAAACTAAAAACTACTTCCAAAAATATTCAGCTTTGATATTAGAGTTTTTTGGGTTCATTGAGAACATGGTTGTTGTTCAATAATAAAATTAATCCTCAAAAATACAACTTGCCTAATAATTCTGCACTCCCTGTACATTTTTGAAGCGCACACGTTACACTGCAGATGTGACCCTGGTAATGTCAGAAGTGGACACCGTCTATTGAAAAAGTACACTGTATGTCACAGATGTTTTTTGGATGCTCATTATTTACACAGGAGATGTGGCGCAGCTAATGTCACTGTCTGCAGCAGACACCGCCTACGGAAAAAGTACACTGGATGTCAGATATTTTTCGGATGCGCACACTTTACACAGGAGATGTGGTGCAGCTAATGTCACTGTTCGCAGCGGACACCGTCTACGGAAAAAGGACACTGTATGTCACAGATAAAATTTTTCAGCGCACAATTTATATGGCAGATGTGGCACTAGTTATGTCACTGTCAGAAGCAGACACCGTCTATTGACAAACTACACTGTATGTCACAGATATTTTTTGGATGCGCACAATTTACACAGTACATGTGGCGCAGCTAATGTCACTGTCCGCAGAGGACACCGTCTATGGAAAAAGTACACTGCATGTCAGATATTTTTTGGATGCGCACACTTTACACTGGAGATGTGGCACATCTAATGTCACTGTCCGCAGCGGACACAGTCTACAGAAGAAGGACACTGTATGTCACAGATATTTTTGGGATGCGCACACTTTACACAGGAGATGTGGTGCAGTTAATATCACTGTCTGCAGCGGACACCGTCTACAGAAAAAGTACACTGGATGTCAGATATTTTTTGGATGCGCACACGTTACACTGCAGATGTGGCACTGGTTATGTCACTGTCAGAAGCGGACACCGTGTATTGAAAAAGTACACTGTATGTCACAGATATTTTTTGGATGCGCACACTTTACACAGGAGATGTGGCGCAGCTAATGTCACCGTCTGCAGCGGACACCGTCTACAGAAAAAGTACACTGGATGTCAGATATTTTTTGGATGCGCACACTTTACACTGGAGATGTGACGAGGCTAATGCCACTGTCCGCAGCGGATACCGTCTACGAAAAAAGTACTCTGGATGTCAGATATTTTTTGGATGCGCAAACTTTACACAGGAGATGTGGCGCAGCTAATGTCACTATGCGCAGCGGACACCGTCTACAGGTAAGGGACACTGTATGTCAGAGATATTTTTGGGATGCGCACACTTTACACAGGATATGGGGTGCAGCTAATGTCACTGTCCACAGCGGACACCGTCTACGGAAAAAGGACACTGGATGTCACATATTTTTGGGATGCGCACACTTTACACAGGATATGGGGTGCAGCTAATGTCACTGTCCACAGCGGACACCGTCTACGGAAAAAGGACACTGGATGTCACATATTTTTGGGATGCGCACACTTTTCACTGGAGAAGTGGCGCACCCAATGTCATTGTTTGCAGCAGACATCGTCTACAGAAAATGGACACTATGTCACACATATTTTTTGGATGTGCCGACTTTACACTGGAGATGTGCGCAGCTAATGTCACTGTTCGTAGCGGACACCATGTACGGAAAAAGGACACCGTATGTCCCAGATAAATTTTTTTAGCGCACATGTTACACTGCAGATTTGGCACTGGTTATGTCACTGTCAGAAGCGGACACAGTCTATTGAAAAAGTACACGGTATATCACTGATATTTTTTGGATGTGCACACTTTACACAGGAGATGTGGCGCAGCTAATGTCACTGTCTGCAGCGGACACCGTCTACGGAAAAAGTACACTGAATGTCAGATATTTTTTGGATGCGCACACTTTACACTGGAGATGTGGCGCAGCTAATGTCGCTGTCTGCAGCGGCTTAACTATTGTACGCTATTTAGCGCAGGATGCGCTAAAAATTGATATTGTTGCCACACACAATATCTAGTCCTTAGAAAGACTTTTGAGTCTGTAAAGTTTTAGCAATTTAGAGCAGGTTGCGCAAAAAATATAGATTACTGCTGCCGCACACATTAGTCCATAAAAGGACTTTGGGGTCTCTGAAAAGTTTTGGTGGTAAAAATGTTCTTAAATCATTCCCTACACTGTCTGTCCCTTCCTCAGCACAGCTCTCCCTGACTAAGAATGAGCCGAACATGCGTCATGGGGTGCTATATAGCACCTGATAACGCATTTTGGCGAGCCAATCACTGTAATGCCGGGAGCCAACATGGCTACGGCATTACAGTGAGGGCAGTACTTACCTGCAGGTTTATTGCCTGCATAGCAGGCAAGAAACCTGCGGGGCGGAAACTCGAGCATTGCGCTCGAGCACATGCGGTATTTGGCCGAGTACCGCCATGTGCCGGGCATCGAGATGCTCGAGCCGAACTGGTGTTCGGCCGGGCATGCTCGATCATCACTAATATTGATATAATTCCACCATGTCAGAGGCTTCTAAGCACTTACCATCTTACGTATATACATATAATGATCAATAAAGACTATATCCACCTCTGGAAGGATTTTTTTTATAGTGCATTGTGCTGATATTGGTGAAAAAAAAACTTTTTTCTAATAGTTTTTTTTTAAAAAATATGGTCTACTCTATTCACTTTGCAGCTTGCATGTTTCCACATACATTGCAGGCTGTTATGTCCTATTCATCGCTGAATCTATCAGGTGACCTGTCTGATGTTCAGTCACTAGATCTTATGTCTGCTCTGCTAGGTGCTCATAAGCATTCATTTAAAAGGGTTGGTCTCTTTTTTTTTTTTTAAAGCTCTATAATGCCCCAGCCTTGTGGGCGCTAGCCTAGAAAGTCCCAAGCCCTCTTACTTCTTACTTGAGCACCCCAGTTTACTGTCCTCTTCTGTCCATGGATGTGGTCTGTAAAAAGTGGCTGCTGCATCCATGGCAATCAAGATGATTTACCCATGTGACCACTGCCATGGACACAATCTCTTCTGAGCTTGCACTGAAAGCATTCAGCACATGCATAGATTCAGCTGCTTACATAGCATGTTTCTGTGTGTGGCCATGTCAGTCGGTCAGGTAACCATAGCCATCTTGATTGCCATGGATGCAGCGGTCACTAGGGTTTGTTGTTTGCAGACCAGATCCGTAGGCAGCAGGGAACACTGAACTGGGTTGCTGAGGTAGGACATAGGGGGGCTTGGGTTCTGTCACAGTCGTTACCTTTGACTGTGACCTTCCGTTCTTGCTCATTCGGCGCTCCTCGCTGAAGTTCCGTTCCTGTGTGTCATTTGTGGTTCTTTATGGGTTAACTCCCCTGTGTGCCTATTAGGAGTTAATCCTCTGTCTGCTCCATGGGTGTGGTCTCTCTGCTGCACCCATGGAACCTGTATATAAGGCTGAGGTTTCCTCAGTTCTGGGTCAGCTCTCCTGGTGTGTGTTGTCTTGTCTTGCTCTGCTCCTGGTTTGTACTTTTTCTCCCATGCTGCTGACCCATGGGATCTGTGTCTGCCTGTCTGTCTGTGCTCTGTGGGTTTCCCTACTTGTTCATTTGCGTCCTCTTTCCCGTCCTAACTTACGTCGTCTGTCTGTTATCTGTTCTGCCTGTTATGTTTTAGTTACTTTGTGTTTATTCTGATGTCTGTGTTCAGCAAGCCTTTGTAGCAGAGTGGCATGACAAGGCCATGCAGTTTACTACTGGTGGAGCAAGTCCTTCTCTGCTCATTGCCACTCCTGCTCCCTTGCATGAACTCCTGCTTATGTTATTATTTGCCCTGTTTTGTATTTGCCTGTCTGTTATGTTTGCCTATGTGCCGTCGGTTCCTGCTGTCACTGTCTAGGTTCACGCTCCAGAGTGGACCCTGGCAACTTCCTGCGGCAAAGTCTAACCCTACCATCTAGGGCTCTAGTGAAAACCAGGAGTTGCTTAGTTACGCCCCTCTGGAGTATTACTAGACAGTGGAGCAGTGGGGGTTTTCTCCCACTGTGCTGATGGTACATAGAGCTCTTGTTTTGTCTGTGCTGCCTTCCCTGTTTTGTTTGTGCAATAAACTCTTATGTGTCTCTACCTGATTTCCGTTTATTGCTTGACGACGCGGTGGTCTCTCCTGGGACCTCCAACTCGTGACAGGTTCTCCTAGGCCAGAAACCAGAAGGTTAGGGCATTAGAGGGAATTTATCAGTGGCCAACCCCTTTAAGCTGAATTCTGATCATTTTTTTAATGGATCCATTGATTCCCTAGGTTTTTAATAGAGCTTGTGTTATGGCTAACAAAGTCTGTATTTTTCCAAAGGGAGACTATCCTTTTTATCTGTCCTGCTGAACAAATAGCTCTTGATGGATCCATTTTGTTTTACAATGCAAATCTATGGTAACAGGATGCTACAGGATAGGCTTCCTACTGCACCTTCCTAGTTGACTTCTGATTTTTCCTTTTACCTGAATTTTTAACATAATGCTCAAACACAATGTAAACTTAGACTTCCAATGGTAGAAAGCCATTGCGTAGTAAAGGTGCAAGGCAATTATTTTTAAACACAATTTTTTATTTTGTACTTTAATAAGAGTTAAACAGTCTGAAACTAGGAACACATAAATGGGGTTGGCTGCTTGGATAAATCCAGTTTTGCTCCCATGAAAAGTATATTATCACAAGGAGGTAGATTTATCAAAACTGGTGTAAAGAAAAATTGGATTAGTTGCCCATAGCAACCAATCACATTCCACCTTTCATTTTACAGAGCTCCTTTGGAAAATGAAATCTCCCCCACGGTGTTGTGCAACTTGGACCTCCAGTGATCAGCAAGCGTTCAATTTATTTGCAGCACCACTAGAGGAGAAAGGATGTATTACATGATGTTTTCTACACTCTTCAAAATTGAAATTGCAACACCAACAAGGGCAAGCCATAAAGTTGTGCAAATTGAGAAAGTAGAAGGCGTCACTAAGGTGCTCCAGTCTGTGGCATGTGGAAGGGGCATAAAAGCCAGATTAAAAGCAACATTTTTTAGCCACATAAAACATTAAAAAAAACAGATCAAGTTGTGTAGGATGATTGTGCGATTCTTCTTGTTCGACGATGTGGCAGTTGTTGCATGATTAGAAGAATGGCAAGTTGTGATCCGTTCTGTACTGCAAGTAGAATTGGACATCACAACCCAAACTTTAGGGGACAAACGTTGTCTACACAAACCAGCAGAAGGCATACGTCCAGCTACAGGTGTTCCATTGACTTGATGCCAAAGCTCTTAAAGGCTATCATGGTGCACAGCAAGACAGCAATGAAGACTGGAATGGAGGTCTATCCTCTTCAGCGATAAGTCCTGCTTTTGTTTTGGACACAGTGATAGCCAAAGATTGGTCTGGAGACCACGTGGGCAGCCGTCTTTTACCACTTCCAGACACATGACGTACCGGTACGGTATGTTGTCCCGGTACTTAAGGACACATGATCGGAACAAGGTGCCTGCTCCAATCATTGAGCAGGCACCTTGGGTCAATGCAAGGGGGGGGTCCCGTGAACCCCCCATGTCAATTCAGACCTGCGGTTTGCGGCTTTTACATGCGTCGGCTGGCAGCGGTGCCATCGGGTCCCTGTGGGGCTGTAGTGGGGGCCCGATGGCATGGAAGGCAGCGTGATGCTTCTCACAGGCAGGAAGCTGTATGAGTAATACTCACTGTATTATTTATACAGCCAATGCATTCCAATACAGAAGTATTGGAATGCATTGTAAAGGATTAGACCCCCAAAAGTTGAAGTCCCAAAGTGGGACAAAAAATAAAGTGAAAAAAAAAAGTTGAAAAAATCAAGTTTTCCCCCCCAAAAATTAAAAGTTTCAAGTAAAAAAATAATAATCATTTTTTTCCCCAAATAAAGTTTTCAAAAAATTGGTAAAAAATGGAAAAAAAAAAAGTAGACGTATTAGGTATCGCCGCATCCGTATCGACCGGCTCTATAAACATATCACATGACCTAACCCCTCAGATGAACACCGTCAAAAATAAAAAATAAAAAATTCAACTGTGCTAAATAAACCATTTTTTTGTCACCTTACATCACAAAAAGTACAACAGCAAGCAATCAAAAAGGGGTTTGCCCACCAAAATAGTACCAATTTAACCGTCACCTCATCCCGCAAAAAATGAGACCCTACCTGAGACAATCGCCCAAAAAATAAAACAACTATGGCTCAGAATATGGAGACACTAAAACATCATTTTTTTTGTTTTAAAAAAGCTGTTATTGTGTAAAACTTACATAAATAAAAAAAAAGTATACATATTAGGTATCACCGCGTCCGTGACAACCTGGTCTATAAAAATACCACATGATCTAACCTTTCAGATGATTGTTGTAAATAACAAAAAATAAAAAATAAAGTGTAATATAGAGCAACCAAAAATCATATGTACCCTAAAATAGTACCAACAAAACTGCCACCCTATCCCGTAGTTTCTAAAATGGGATCACTTTTTTGGAGTTTCTACTCTATGGGTGCATCAGGGGGACTTCAAATGGGACTTGGTTTTAAAAAAAAACAGTCCAGCAAAATCTGCCTTCCAAAAACCGTATGGCATTCCTTTCCTTCTGCGCCCTGCCGTGTGCCCGTACAGCGGTTTACGACCACATATGGGGTGTTTCTGTAAACTACAGAATCAGAGCCATAAATATTGAGTTTTGTTTGGCTGTTAACCCTTGCTTTGTAACTGGAAAGAAATTATTAAAATGGAAAATCTGCCAAAAAAGTGAAATTTTGAAATTTTATCTCTATTTTCCATTAATTCTTGTGGAACACCTAAAGGGTTAACAAAGTTTGTAAAATCAGTTTTGAATACCTTGAGGGTGTAGTTTCTAGAATGGGGTCATTTTTGGGTGGTTTTTATTATGTAAGCCTCACAAAGTGACTTCAAACCTGAACTGGTCCTTGAAAAGTGGGTTTTTGAAAATTTCAGAAAGATCAAGATTTGCTTCTAAACTTCTAAGCCTTGTAACATCCCCCAAAACATAAAATGGAATTCCCAAAATGATTCAAACATGAAGTAGACATATGGGGAATGTAAAGTAATAACTATTTTTGTAGGTATTACTATGTATTATAGAAGTAGAGAAATTGCTAATTTTTCCCAAATTTTGGCAAATGTAGTATTTTTTTATAAATAAAAATGATTTTTTTTTACTCCATTTTACCACTGTCATGAAGTACAATATGTGACGAAAAAACAATCTCAGAATGGCCTGCATAAGTCAAAACGTTTTAAAGTTATCACCACATAAAGTGACAGTGATCAGATTTACAAAAAATGGCCTGGTCCTTAAGGTGAAAATGAGCCCAGTCCTTAAGGAGTTAATATTGATTGGACCCTGGGAAAGAATTTACTTGGGCCCCCTGGATCCCGTTTTTCCACACCCTAGCATGCAATCACGCCCTCCACCACAACCCACACGCAATTTCAGTCAGTTTTGTCTGCGATTGTGTTGTTCAGTTTTTTCTGCGCAAGTGCAAAGCGTTTTGCACACGTGTGATAAACAACTGAATGTTGGTACCCAGACCCGAACCCAGACTTCTTCACTGTAGTTCGGGTTTGGGTTCGGTGTTCTGTAGATTTTATTATTTTCCATTATAACATGGTTATAATGGAAAATAAAAGCATTCTTTAATACAGAATGCTAAGTAAAAATGTCCATTAAGGGTTAAAAAATAATAAGGATTAACTTATATTTGATGACTAGATTTGCGTTATATGAAATTCTGTACCATTGATTAACTGCCTGAATAAATAGAACACTTACAATTTTATTAAATACTACTTATTAAAAACGTGTGGCTCTCCACTAGATTTACAAAAACAGGCTCAATGTGAGAGGGTGGTGTTTGTCCACAAATCATAAAGACACAGCAACCATTTGACTGTTATCTCTCACACATTAGTATATAGTTGTCCACTGTGGGAAATGTGTGCCAATATTGTTTATTTACAGTGTCAGTGTATATCAACGCACAATGTATCACTTTCCCTTTAAAGTGGTGTCTATAAGATACAATGGGATGTTGTCCCAAGATCACTTATTCATATGCAAGCGCTATTGTTTTATGTGCCAAATCTGGCCACCAGCACCATACATTATTAGATCCCTGGTCACATCCTGGATGTATGGTGCTGGTGGCCAGATTTGGACAACTATATACAAATGTGTGAGAGGACAGTGAAATGCTTGCTGTGTCCTTATAATTCCTGGACAAACACCGGCCTTTCACATTGAGCCTGTTTTTGTAAATCTAGTGGAGAGCCACAAGTTTTTAATAAGTAGTATTTAATAAAATGGTATTTTAAGCGTTCTATTTATTCAGGCAGTTAATAAATGGTATTAAAAAATAATAAAATAATTACTCACCTCATCCGCTTGATCGCGCAGCCGTTATTGTCTTCTTTCTTCTTCTTGCAGGACCTGCAAAAGGACCTTCGATGACGTCATCGCGCTCACTACGTGGTAAGTGCGGTGAAATCAGCGCAGGTCTTACTAATTAAAGATACAAAAATCCTTCTATCTTCATTCAGCAGGACCTGCGCTGACGTCACCGCGTTCACCCAGTGGTGAGTGCGATGATGTCATCAAAGGTCCTTTTGCAGGTCCTGCAAGAAGAAGAAAGAAGACAATAACATCTGCGCGATCAAGCGGATGAGGTGAGTAATTATTTTATTATTTTTTAACCCTCAATGGACATTTTAATTAGCATTCTGTATTAAAGAATGCTATTAAGCAATGTCATTGAATTTGTGGGAAGTGGCCAGCAGGGCTCCAGAGGCAGCTGCCTTGGGCCCCCAAGAGCAACTGGGCCCGGGACAGCTGCCCCTTTTGCCCCGCGTTAAAGACGGCCCTGGGCAGCACTATGAAGAGACCTTCACAAGGGAAGATCATACTGGTCCTACTCCCAGGATTATAGTGTGGGTGGCATAATGCACAGTTACCAGACACATCTAGCCTTCATTTCAGGTACACTAACAGCTTGGCGTTAAATTGATTTGTCGTGGAACCAGTGGTACGACCATTTCTCAAGAGTGTACCAGCCATTTTTGAACAGGACAACGGGAGAATACATGTTGCTCATGCTACTATGATCAGTCTGCATGGGCTAAAAGTGCTACCATGGCCTGCAGTGTCTCTAGACTTGTCTCACATCGAGCACATTTGGGATGTCATCAGTCAGCAATTGCAAAGGGAGCTGGCCAACAGCGAATCTTGATTTGCATCTCCAAATGCATTCAGCATGGCAAAACATTCCTCAGACACCCATTATGAACCTCACAGATATTATGCCAAGGCATGTAAGTGTGTGTATTTCTGCGTGTGGCGCCGATACGGAATACTGAATAAATAGAGATGTTTTGAATATTTTGATTACATTTTTTATCATTTGCATATCATTAACATGTTGATGCCATGATTTTAGTAATTCCACGACTTTTCCTTGTTTAATTTCACTATTGAGGAGTATATTAACCAATATTTGGATTTATTAATGAGCATTTAAGTAGTTTTGATGAGGAAAATAAGGTTAAAGTAAAGGATTACTGTCCAGAATCAAAGACTCTAAGGGTAGGTTCACATGGAGTTTTTTTGGAAGAGGTTTTGATGCAGACTTTTCAGCAGGTTTTTCAGCCAAACCTGTGTGACCCTAATCTAAGAGAGTTGTGCTGTTATTCCTCAGATAATAAAGAAAAACCAAGCTATTATTAGTAGGAGTGTACTTTACAGAGGTACAGAGAATAATGGGAAACCTGCAAGAAGGAATGGACCTCCCTATATGCTATAATACACACAAAGTGGGATAGAAGACAGGTATGAACAGAATAAGAAAAACAGGGAAAAGCATTACAGACAGTATAGCACAGAAAAACAGAAGTAAAAAAGCAGGAGATATTACCAAGAGTCAAGGCCAAGGCACAAGACAAAAAATAGAAGGACAGGAGTCTGTTTTTGCCTTGATTTTGGTTATAATAGAAATTTTCTAGTCAGTCTTATAATTTTAACAGCTTTATTCACATTTTTAGATGGCGGCGTCCATGGAAATAGTGCAATGCTGAGCCGTAATAATAGAAGCTGTTCAGAAATTCTCAGTCAATACCGTCTATGTGACTAATATTACTCAGTGTTCATTATGAAATATCAATTTGCTTTGGTAAAATAAATCTGTCCTCAGTGAGGCTATGTACATAATTCTAGTATGTGTGGAAATGGAAGCAGCTGCTGTAAACACTCATTCCCTGTCAAGGAGACAGCGCAAACAATTGAAAGTGATGATCATTTATCTTATGTCTAAACCATAGTCTTATTACTCTTCCTGAGATAGTATTGGTCCTACTGTAGTACAAAATCGATTGGGGAAAAAAAAAAATAGAAAAAAACACTTTATATTAACTTAATGTTATATAATAACCTATTGTCACGCCCTGCCCTGTGAGAGGCCTGAGAAGATCTGACAGACTTGCTGCACGTGAGTCTGACAGATTGTTCTGTTTCTCCTTGTTGAGGTTTTGGCCAGGATCCCACCTCCCCACAGGTTCTGCTCATTAGCTATTTAGTGGTGCTATTTTTACCCGCCTCTCACTATAGCCCTTGCGGTTTATATTTGCTTCTGGAGTTCTCAGCTGGTGTTTGGTCGATCTCCTGCTCCCCGTCCGTCTTAAGTCCTACTCCTCTTTTGTTGTGTGTTCTGGCTAGGCCTCAGGAAGACGCTGGTTCCTGCACCTTGCGCTAGGAACCGGTCGTCTTATCACCAGCTCCCTAGCTGAGGGTTTGTTTCAGCTAGGCTTAGGTTCCAGCGCATGAGCACTTCCACCTTAAGGATTTGCTCATGTCAGCAGTCAGGGAAAGGCTCGGGGATTGTCAGGTAGAGGCTTTGGGGCCTAGTCTGGTGTTTTGTTGCTTTTGTTGTATTTGGTTTGCTTCCCTTCCCTCACCTACCGTAACACCTATTGGGTTCACATGGCATCATACACATACTAAAGTATTATTAAGCAGCATCAAAATTAAGAGTTTGCTGTAAAATTGGTTTAATAATGTAAGTAAATAAAAATTTAAATTATGATGCTACTGCATGTAATGGACACAGTTAGGACTATGAATATGGCCATATCACGTATATGTGTTATACGGATCCATACTGCAGGGCCCTTAGCCTGCAGTGAACATGTTCGTTCGTGTGACTCTCGCTCCTCACACATGCAGGCTATTGGTTTTTTGCACAAATTATATGGCTTGCTCTGTCACATGACGTACTGGGAAAGTATCCTGCTCTAGAGGCATTATTTCTTGGGGATAATACAGTGGCTTTTGTAAGCACGACTTAGTGGTATTAGAGCATTTTGTTAAACCAGTAATTCATTCTATAGGTACATTAACATAGGTTATCGTCACATCTCCAGTAGAGGTTCCACTAGGATCCTCCATAGCAGATTCCAGCAAAAACCAGGACAAAATACCACAGTAGATAGAGGTGTTTTGTTTAGCAGAATGATGGTGTGGCGAAACCAACCTTGCCACTGGGTTTTGGAGGGGCCTGTTTGCCAGCCTCTTGCCCCAGGATTATGGGCCGTCTCATCAGCCCATGCTAAACTTTTGAACCGCTGGTCTAATTCATGCCATTTTGGGATATGTTAAATGTCTATGTGCACTGTAAAGGGTGGGACATTGTATATTTGAGTAGTGATGTCTGTCCTATTGTCTCCACGTGTGTATTGGCGATTTCCCTTTGTCCTGAGATATAATTTAATTACTCCTCGGTTGTCTCCAGGACAGAAGACATTGTGTATTCTCCTGCCTGTGATGATTACATTAACCCGTGTAAGGTAATTGTATCACAGGCAGAGGGGAGGATTTTGTGTGGGAGTGTTTTACTGTATTGTACGTGTTTATTGGTTGTTTTTACAAAACCCTGTGGGTGGTAACCTTGTTGGAAAATGTGTATAAGTTAATGCTTGTGTGTTCAATAAAGAGTTCCTGTTTTACCCTTCATCATGTTGAGGCTGGTGTTTGGGCAACTGATCGACACTGGGGATTGCTATACGCTGAAGATTTGCTATACTCCCCTGGCTATACTATTAGCTCTTGTATTGCTGTTCCTGCTCTCTGGATTTAGGAGAGGTTCACCCACTGGAGCCTGGAGCCTTGTCATAGGTCTAGGGTGGGTAGGAGATGGCGAGACCTCAACCAAGCTTCGGCAGTTCGTGGGGTCTGTGGCAGTTATGGTGTCAAGTGGAGTGCTTGGAGTCCTCGGGAAGTGCTAGGAGCATCATTCGACGGAGGTAACCGGTCGGGGTGCCAGGAGATCCGTTACATTGGTGGCAAGCAGTGGGATGGCGTCCTAGTGTGAGGAGAAGCAGCTCGGAGACACCATTCGTGGAGTATATTGAGGGCAAAGCTAGTATCCGTACAGCGCCCCTGGCTACAGCAGCGTGGAAGGAGAAGACGCAGAGCACAGTGAGTTGGAGAGGAAACTAAGATTATTCATCAGCCTGTTGGGGCCAAATCCTGCACAGGAGGCAGTGATTGAAATCATAAATGATACCAACAGGGCTCACTTGGCGCAGGGATCCAGAACAGGATCTTTACAAGGAGACGTTTTACATTCCCCTGGAGGTACAGAGAGCCGTTCACGGAAGGTAAATTATGTAGACTTCAAATCCTTTGGGGATACAGATGAGGAAGACCTGGATGGCCAGGATGCATTAAGGAAAGGCATCTGGTACCAGGCCCTGGATAATGTACAATACCAGCGAGGCGTGAGTCTCCCCAGTGGAGAGCAGCGATTTCAGAAGCAAGTGGCCCTGCAGATGCCCTTCCTGGGAGAGCAGCCCCTGGAGGAATGGGTGAAGGAACTAGAGCACCGGGTATGGCAGGAGCTATGGCTGGAGGATGCCTACCAGGCGCTCTGGTGGTATATGGCACAGTATATACCCTGGACAGCTGAGCATGACAAGCCAGAGGGAGAGGAGTTTGATGGTCCTGGCTTGTTATGGGAGTCCTTTGCAGAGCCTGACTTCGGGAGCCCTGCACAGTCCAGACTTCAGGACATTTTCTACGAGAGGGAGGCTAGGCAGGATTGGGATGACGCCCATGAGGTAGAGAAAGACCTGGCTCACCTAGCAACCCTGGAGTGGGAACTGGAGCAGGACTATCGAGATCTCTTCCACTCCTTTGGGAAGGCTCAGCAGGACAGCGAAAAGTCAGACCCAGGTCCAGAGCCCTTCAGCTGGGAGGATATTGTGGATATTTACTGGGAAGAAACCCAGGTGGCCGGTGGAGATGGGACCGAGGTCTCTCCACCGGTCCTACAGGGAATTGGGAGCCCAGTCTCCATTCCTCAGCGGCAGAGTGTCCTACAGGGAATAGAGAGCCCAGTCTCCTTTCCCCAGCAACAGGACACTGTATTAGGAGCGGATACAGTCGGTCTCCATCCCCAGAGGCTGGAAATATGTATGGGAGAGGAGCTTGCTACCCCCTCTCCCTATTGGCAGTGTGAATTGCAGGGAATTGGGAGCCCAGTCTCCATTCCCCAGCGGCCGTGTGATTTACAGGGAATTGGGAGCCCAGTCTCCATTCCCCAGCGGCCGTGTGATTTATTGGGAATTGAGAGCCCAGTCTCCATTCCCCAGAGGCAGCTTAACTTATCAGGGGGAGACAGTAAGCCCCACAACCGTGCAGATGGGACCGTGGTCTCTGCACTTACAGCACAGGGGGTAGGGACAGTCAGTCCTGTCCCCCAGCAACAGGGCTGTTTAGCCAAAGGGGAGACAGTCGGTCTCCCCCTCCAACAACCAGGCTCCAATCAGGCTTCTTCCGTGGTAGCGCTGGCACCAGGGCAGAGTACCGCTGATCCCTGCCCACAAAGCAACCTCCACTCCAAGCCAGGGAGCAACACAGAGACCAGGAGTACCAGTTACCAACATAACCTTGGTGGACTCACTGGACAGAGACAGGCTACCAAATTCAACAGGTCCAGTATTTGGTGGTGGGTGGACTGCCAGACTAACTCAGATACCGACCGGCGTGAGGTCAGGTATCTGGTTCGTCTTCCCTGGGAGGGGGAGATGTGTGGAGAAACCAACCTCGCCACTGGGTTTTGGAGGGGCCTGTTTGCCAGCCTCTTGCCCCAGGATTATGGGCCCTCTCAT
The DNA here is from genome assembly GCF_905171765.1 of Bufo bufo. Classification (NCBI taxonomy): domain Eukaryota; kingdom Metazoa; phylum Chordata; class Amphibia; order Anura; family Bufonidae; genus Bufo; species Bufo bufo. The sequence goes on along the minus strand of NC_053391.1, from coordinate 184,834,095 downwards.
CAGCCCATGCTAAAATTTTGAACCCCATGTCTAATTCGTGCCATTTTGGGATATGTTAAATGTCTGTGTACTGTAAAGGGTGGGACATTGTACACTCACCTAAAGAATTATTAGGAACCTGTTCTATTTCTCATTAATGCAATTATCTAGTCAAACAATCACATGGCAGTTGCTTCAATGCATTTAGGGGTGTGGTCCTGGTCAAGACAATCTCCTGAACTCCAAACTGAATGTCAGAATGGGAAAGAAAGGTGATTTAAGCAATTTTGAGTGTGGCATGGTTGTTGGTGCCAGACAGGCCGGTGTGAGTATTTCACAATCTACTCAGTTGCTGGGATTTTCACGTACAACCATTTCTAGGGTTTACAAAGAATGGTGTGAAAAGGGAAAAACATCCAGTATGCGGCAGTCCTGTGGGCAAAAATGCCTTGTGGATGCTAGAGGTCAGAGGAAAATGGGCCGACTGATTCAAGCTGATAGAAGAGCAACGTTGACTGAAATAACCACTCGTTACAACCGAGGTATGCAGCAAAGCATTTGTGAAGCCACAACGCGCACAACCTTGAGGCGGATTGGCTACAACAGCAGAAGACCCCACCGGGTACCACTCATCTCCACTACAAATAGGAAAAAGAGGCTACAATTTGCACAAGCTAACCAAAATTGGACTGTTGAAGACTGGAAAAATGTTGCCTGGTCTGATGAGTCTCGATTTCTGTTGAGACATTCAAATGGTAGAGTCCGAATTTGGCGTAAACAGAATGAGAACAGGCTGGTGTTTGGGTAACTGATCGACACTGGGGATTGCTATACGCTGAAGATTTGCTATACTCCCCTGGCTATACTATTAGCTCTTGTAAGAGCTGTTCCTGCTCTCTGGATTTAGGAGAGGTTCACCCACTGGAGCCTGGAGCCTTGTCGTAGGTCCAGGGTGGGTAGGAGACGGCGAGACCTCAACCAAGCTTCGACGGTTCGTAGAGTCTGTGGCGGTTATGGTGTCAAGTAGAGTGCTTGGAGTCCTCGGGAAGCGCTAAGAGCATAATTCGACGGAGGTACCCGTTCGGGGTGCCAGGATGGAAATGGTGTTTGTTCACTATATATATCATATCTGGAGCTGCCATTATTTTTTTTTTTCTGTTCCTATACTGGAACAGAAAAAACTAAAATGTGCCACATATATGAACCCTGCCTATGGTGGAACCAAGTCAAGAAATGTAGTGAAGTGAGTAGCTGCCGGTCAGTGATCAGTAGGGTGCAGCTCCAGAGAATACAGCAAAAAGATGATCAAAAACTATTTGAAATTGAAATGGAGGGGTATGGTAGCCAAAAATGCTGTAAAAAAGAACAACAAACTCATCGTCAAATGAAACAAGGACAAGAAAAAGAGACATCAAATTCAAGCCTTATGAGATACAGGGGGAAAGCAATCAATTGCATAGTGAAATCTATCTGGGTGACATTAAAAAAAAAAAATGGTGGAAAGGTGGTCATGTAAATGCTGCCCAGCATTCCTGTTGCCAGAAGCGGTGGCATAGTGTAATTACAAGTACTTTCTCTATTCAAGTGATTCAAATAATTACATTGCACTTCTGAGACGATTGGCAATGTAACGAACAGGAAGCAGTGCTCGCATGGAGCACCGCCTCCGCTTCAAACAACTGATCAGCGGGATGCTAGGTATCGTACCCCCGCCGATCAAATATTGATAACCTATTCTGATGATAGGTCATCAATATAATTGGCCCGCACAACCCCCTTTAAATGCATATGAGCTAGAATACCAAACACAACCCATTAATGGGTGTGATGCTGTTTTGAAAAGAAAGCAGCCATGTTTTTCTATTCCGGTACCAGGGGCGGACTGACAACTCATGGGGCCCCCGGGCAATAGGAGATTATGGGCCCCTGTGTCCCCCCCACCCTCAAGTCACAACCCACACACAGCCCCACCCACATATTGCGCCGCCCACATCACCTACACTTGGTACAGAATTTCTCTTTACCATCCCCCCCACCTTCTCCAACCACCCACTACCCTTACTCACATAAAACAAGTAAGATATACACTCACCTAAAGAATTATTAGGAACACCTGCTCTATTTCTCATTAATGCAATTATCTAGTCAACCAATCACATGTCAGCTGCTTCAATGCATTTAGGGGGGTGGTCCTGGTCAAGACAATCTCCTGAACTCCAAACTGAATGTCAGAATGGGAAAGAAAGGTGATTTAAGCAATTTTGAGCGTGGCATGGTTGTTGGTGCCAGACGGGCCGGTGTGAGTATTTCACAATCTGCTCAGTTACTGGGATTTTCACGCACAACCATTTCTAGGGTTTACAAAGAATGGTGTGAAAAGGGAAAAACATCCAGTATGCGGCAGTCCTGTGGGCAAAAATGCCTTGTGGATGCTAGAGGTCAGGAGAATGGGCCGACTGATTCAAGCTGATAGAAGAGCAACGTTGACTGAAATAACCACTCGTTACAACCGAGGTATGCAGCAAAGCATTTGTGAAGCCACAACGCGCACAACCTTGAGGCGGATGGGCTACAACAGCAGAAGACCCCACCGGGTACCACTCATCTCCACTACAAATAGGAAAAAGAGGCTACAATTTGCACGAGCTCACCAAAATTGGACTGTTGAAGACTGGAAAATGTTGCCTGGTCTGATGAGTCTCGATTTCTGTTGAGACATTCAAATGGTAGACGGGTTTGTGGACTAGGTCCTAAAGGTAAAGATCACTGTGTATCAAATATCAAAAACTACAGGGTTAGTGATTTCTTAGCTGTGTTAAAAACATAACTTTTACTATAGAATTTAAGAAAAATAGGCCCAAAATACATACCGTATTTATCGGCGTATAACACGCACTGGCGTATAACACGCACCCTTCATTTTAAGGGAAATTTCAGGAAAAAAATTAAATTTCAAATTGTACTGCTATGGGGTGGGGGGATCTGTGGATGGAACTGTTATGGGGGGGATCTGTGGATGACACTGCTATATGTCATCCACAGATCCCCCTCATAACAGTGTCCATTTCAAATTGTACTGCTATGGGGTGGGGGGATCTGTGGATGGAACTGTTATGGGGGGGATCTGTGGATGACACTGCTATATGTCATCCACAGATCCCCCTCATAACAGTGTCCCCCAATACACCGGGCCCCGCCGCTCACCGAAGTATTTATAAACGTGAATCCTTATCCTGTTATTAAGCTGCCCTCTCCCATGTTCCCATGTCCCCCCTGTATCCCCACAGCACTTACGATTCACACGCTTCCATAGCAGGCAGAGCGGACGGCAGCAGTAACGTCACTCACTGACGTCGCGCGTCTGCTCCGCCTGCTTCATTCATAAAGGGGGCGGAGCAGGCGCTCGACGTCAGTGAGTGACGTTACTGCTGCCGTCCGCTCTGCCTGCTATTGAAGCTTAAGTAAGTGCTATGGGGATACAGGGGGGACATGGGAACATGGGAGAGGGCAGCTTAATAACAGGATAAGGATTCACGTTTATGAATACTTTGGTGAGCGGCGGGGCCCGGTGTAAGAGTACAGTGACTGCACCGGGCCCCGCCCCTAGTTACGGACTCCAGCCCCTACTCTCTCCCGGCTCATACAGCGCAATGAATATCGGCGTATAACACGCATACATGATTTGCCCCCTATTTTCAGGGGGAAAAAGTGCGTGTTATACGCCGATAAATACGGTATATATATATACAAACAAATTATAATCAGAGCGACGGTATGACAGGTAATCGTGCACGGCGGCACCGGATGATAAATTAAAGAGGGTACTCGGCGGCACCCATAAAGAACCCGTACTCCTACCGCTCTGTCGTCTGTGTCCAGGGTGCAGAATGCGTCCAAATGATGCCACGATAATGGACTCCTAAGTAGACGCTCAACTGCTATAGGGACGGCGGGGTACAGCTGAGGCCCTGATTTGGCCCTGTATAGTGGTCTATGGCTTGCCCTGATACTATTGTGGGATAGCAGCCTAACCACAGGGCACTCGTCCTTATAATGTGTGCACCACATACAGGGTTGTGCTGACTCAATCACCCACATTTTTTCTTTGTAGTATATATTGGAGGCGTGGCGATCTCCATGCAGTCATGCACACCTGACCAGTCAATCTGTCCTGGAGGCTGGTTTTAAAGTCAGTATAAAACTGAGTCTGCTTATATAGAACCTACCAGTAGCCATTTGGCTCCAGGAGAAGTATATGGTGGGCTTAGCATCCATGTTGGTACTTGCATCCCTGGATCCGATGAAAGCTGTAATGGCACCGGACGGGGTTAAAAGCAGAGTGTGCTTGGTGTGCATGCTGACCTGTATTCCCTGGACTTTGTGTGGCTATCATGGCCCATAAACAGGTAGGAACTAGTGTTAGGGACCACTCCATAGAGGCGACCTTGACGTGGTGAGTGGCTTATTACGCTTTGGCCAAAATGTACACCAATGCCTCATCCAGCATAGAGGCAGGGCAGAATGCTGGTTGCAGAGTGCTATCACATTTGTATTTTGCGTTTGTATATGTATTTCGCCATAGTGATGTGTACCACATACAGGGTTGTGCTGACTCAATCACCCACATTTTTTCTTTGGAGTGTATAATATAGCTTACAGTGAATTACTGTAAATACTTACAGTTCTGAAGACTCCAGCAGGCTCAGGATCAGTGCTCTGGGCAGGGGGCAGCTGGGCTCAGGGCTGGAAGTGGGCACCGCTCTGCAGTTCAGGAGACCTATAAAAGGCACTTACGTTTTAGAGGGGGACAATAAGAAAAAAAAATATTTTCATTAGACCTCAGGTCAGACCACCAATCAGACCCCCAATGTTAATCAGACCTCAGCTGACAGTCCCAATCAGACCCCCAATGTAAATAAGACCTCAAATCAGACCTCAGCTCAGACCCCAATGTAAATTACCCCCAATCAGACCTCAGATGAGAGCCCCATGCCTCTCATCAGCCCCCATTATCAGCCCTTATGCCTCTCATCAGCCCCCATTATGCACCTCTCAGCCCCCATTATGCCTCTCAGGCCCCCCCTTATGCCTCTCAGGCCCCCCCTTATGCCTCTCAGCCAGCTCCTATTATGCCTCTCAGTACCCAGATTATGTGCCCCTCACAGTAGATATCCCCAGGTATGTGCCCTGAACGGTAGTTATGCCAAATTATGTGCCTCCTTACAGTAGATATGCCCAGATATGTGCCCCCTAGCGGTAGTTATCCCAGATATGTGCCTTCTCACAGTAGTTATTCCAGATTATGTGCCTCTTATAGTAGTTATGCCCAGATATGTGCCTCCCTCACAGTAGTTATGCCAGATATGTACCCCTCACAGTACATATGCCCAGATATGTGCCCCCTCACAGTAGATATGCCCAGATATGTTCCCCCAAAGTAGTTATGTCAGATTATGTGCCCCCTCACAGTAGTTATGCCAGATTATGTGCCTCCTCACGGTAGTTATGCCAGATTATGTGCCCACTCACAGTAGTTCTGCCAAATTATGTGCCTCTTCACAGTAGTTATGCTAGATTATGTGCCTCTCACAGTAGATATGCCCAGATATGTACCCCCTCACAGTGGTTATGGCCAGATATGTGCCCCCTCACAGTGGTTATGCCAGATTATGTGCCCCTCGCAGTAGTTATGCCCAGATATGTGCCTTCCTCACAGTAGTTATACCAGATATGTGCCCCCTCACAGTAGTTATGTCAGATTATGTGCCCCTCACAGTAGTTATGCCAGATTATGTGCCTCCTCACAGTAGTTATGTCAGATTATGTGCCTGCTCACAGTAGTTATGCTAGAATATGTGCCCCCTCACAGTAGATATGCCCAGATATGTGCCCCCTCACAGTAGATATGCCCACATATGTGCCCCCTCACAGTAGTTTTGCCAGATTATGTGCCTCCTCACAGTAGTCATGCCAGATTATATGCGGCCTCACAGTAGTTCTGCCAAATTATGTGCTTCTTCACAGTAGTTATGCTAGATTATGTGCCTCTTGCAGTAGATATGCCCAGATATGTGCCCTCTCACAGTAGTTATGCCAGATTATGTGCCCCCTCACAGTGGTTATGCCAGATATGTGCCCCCTCATAGTAGTTATGCCAGATATGTGCCCCCTCAAATTAGTTATGCCAACAGCCCCCTCACAGTAGTTGTTGCCCCCAGTCTGCAGCTTTATAAAAAATAAAAAGATAACATACTTACCTTTTTTCCTGATGACGCACTCCCACACTCACATCGCACTGCTGGCTGTGCTGGAGGCCGATTCCCGTGCCTTCAGCGCTCCTCCCACAGCCAGCAGCACGATGTGTGGCCTGCAGGGGGAGCACTCAGAAGAACAGTGAAGCAGGAAACGGAGAGCGCTCCCTGCTTCGCTATGGAAACAACAGCCCGGCAGTGACAAGAACTGCCGGGTGTGTGAGTGCGCCCAGCGCACCCCCCCCCCATTATCTCTGCGCCAACCCCCCCTTCTTTGCCTCATATTATACATGTTTGAGGAGCACTCTGACGGGGCCCGGCATGGTCACTGTACTTCATGCCGGGCCCCGTCAGAGCGCTCCATTACATGTGAGGGCAGAAGACGGCCCTGACGGAGCCCCCTAGCGGCCGCGGGCCCTCAGTCCATGCCTGAGTGCCCGAATGGTCAGTCCGCCCCTGTTCAGTAAAACCCCTTTAAGTAGTAATAGGTGTACTTATGCAGAGTACAAACTGTAGGACTAGATTATGTAGCTCAATCATTACTGGAAATAAAGATTTAGGTTTAACACACACTTCTCTATTCATTTAAAGCTACATAATTGTCTATAAAATAAAAAAATGTTGTGATCATCATGCTGTAAGAGGATTCATTATTTCCATAATTATACATTAGAGACAGGACACGAGCAAAATGCAGGATTTTCCAGATAAAGCTTATTACAGATTTTATTAATATTCAGAGATAGAGCTGACAGATTTATGCTATTTTTTTCCACATTAATATATCTTTTTGTGGGTTTTCCAGCACTGTTTGTCTGCTGACATTTATAAGTCAGAGTTCTGATATTAGATAGACCATATTGTTCCACCAGGAATATTATTGGCTGCTGCACAATTTTGCTGACTTTACTCATTTCTGTTATCAGTGCCAGCTAGTCCAAATAGGAAAAAAACAAATCAGATTTTTTATTTATTTTTATTTCAAGACTATAGATTTCAAGAACACTACATAATACTGTACCAGTTCAGAAATCATTCCAGTCCAGACGACTCGTATCAAGTATACAGACAGTAAGACTGAACTTGTTTTTTAAGGATATAATAAAGCAGATAAATCATGAGTAATGACATGTGTGGGTTTTGCCACACAGGACAGAAGTGCTTAGTGTTTATTCCCCCTGTCATTGTCCTTGCAATGTCACTTGGGTCAGTTCCTTGCCCTTTGTTGTTCTTTTCCTGGCACATTTACACTGGCTGAGGGTCGAGGCAATTATTGGGGATAAACGCTTGTTTCCGATAGCTAACTCATCTACATCTGAGTTGATCATGTGTTTGAATATTATGCCTTTAAGCCCATAGAGACAAAGCCCCAATTTTCAAATCTGACATGCATCCCTTTACAGTATTTGGTAAAAACTGGAATGTTTTTACTTACCCAAGCGATTCGGAGTTCGTTTTCTCATGACACATTCTACTTTATGTTAGAGAGGAATTTAGCTGGCTACATTTTGGTTTTATCTATAAAAAAATCCAAAATTGTATTAAAATGTAACAAAATGATCAATTTTCAAAATTAGAGTTTTTCTGCTTTTAAGATGGATAGCCCTAGCTCACAAAATACTTAATAATTAATATTTACCATATGTCTGCTTTATGTTGGCAACATTGTTCAGTCATACTGTACTTTTACTTTTTGGAGATGTTAAAGGGACACTGTCACCTGGATTTCACTTACTGAGCTATTAACATCACCACATCAGTCTCCACGATTTACATTAAAATATACTAGTATTACAGCCCTGTGTCTTGTAATTTGTCAATAAAATAGCTTTTATTAATATACTGATTACCTCGATAAGGAGCCCAAGGGGCTGTCCCTCCAGCTGTTGAAGCCCAGCCGCGCCCATTACTTCGAAGCCCAGCACCGCCCCACTGCTAATTTATTCACTCCTCTTCGCCGACGTAATGTTTGTGCAGCGCCCGTGATCCCGCACATTCGCCCTGGATACACAGAACTCATTGCGCATGCACCATCTTCACTCGACCCGCTCCTGCTCCTCTGTGCTTCGCCCGCCCGGCAAGTCGTGCCACTCCGCTCTTCCTTTCCGGGTCGAGCAAAGCTGGCGCATACGCAATGAGTTTTGTGAGGCCGATGCCAGAACACTGCACGGGCGCTGACATGTGTATCCAGGTCGCATGCTCGGGATTACAGGCGCTGACATGTGTATCCAGGGCGCATGTGCGGGATTACGGGCGCTGCACAAACCTTACGTCGGCGAAGAAACATAGAAACTTAGAATGTGTCGGCAGATAAGAACCATTTGGCCCATCTAGTCTGCCCAATATACTGAATACTATGAATAGCCCCTGGCCCTATCTTATATGAAGAATGGCCTTATGCCTATCCCAAGCCTGCTTAAACTCCTTCACTTCTGCAGAAAGGCTATTCCATACATCCACTACTCTCTCAGTAAAGTAATACTTCCTGATATTACTTTTAAACCTTTGCCCCTCTAATTTAAAACTATGCCCTCTTGTAGCAGTTTTTCTTCTTTGAAATATTCTCTCCTCTTTTACCGTGTTAATTCCCTTTATGTATTTAAAAGTTTCTATCATATCCCCTCTGTCTTGTCTTTCTTCCAAGCTATACATGTTAAGGTCCTTTAATCTTTCCTGGTAAGTTTTATCCTGCAATCCTGCAACACATACACTCACCTAAAGAATTATTAGGAACACCTGTTCTATTTCTCATTAATGCAATTATCTAGTCAACCAATCACATGACAGTTGCTTCAATGCATTTAGGGGGGTGGTCCTGGTCAAGACAATCTCCTGAACTCCAAACTGAATGTCAGAATGGGAAAGAAAGGTGATTTAAGCAATTTTGAGCGTGGCATGGTTGTTGGTGCCAGACGGGCCGGTCTGAGTATTTCACAATCTGCTCAGTTACTGGGATTTTCACGCACAACCATTTCTAGGGTTTACAAAGAATGGTGTGAAAAGGGAAAAACATTCAGTATGCGGCAGTCCTGTGGGCGAAAATGCCTTGTGGATGCTAGAGGTCAGAGGAGAATGGGCCGACTGATTCAAGCTGATAGAAGAGCAACGTTGACTGAAATAACCACTCGTTACAACCGAGGTATGCAGCAAATATGTGTGGGCTGGCATGAGGAAATTGAATTACATGTTGTCGTCACAGGTGTTGAAGTCTTCAGAGATCCATGCCTCATTTATTTTTGGAAATGTGAGGTATTCCACACTGTCGTGAGCTAGGCGAGTGAGCTTATCAGTCACGATCCCCCCTGCTGCGCTGAATGTCCTTTCGGACAGGACACTGGACGAGGGGAATGGCAAGAATTTCATGGCAAATTGTGCTAGCTCTGGCCACAGGTCAAACCTGCACACCCAGTAGTCCAGGGGTTCCTCGCATCTCAGAGTGTCCATATTGGCCGTTAACCTGATGTAGTCGAACACCTGTCGGTCTCGGTGTTTCCAGAGGATGGATCCTGAGGGCGGCTCTCGATGGGTTGGCTGCAAGAATGATCTCATATCCAAAGTGACCAACACATCTTCAAACAGCCCTCTTCTTGCTGGCGCGGTAGGATTGGTACCCGCACCTGTTTCGCTGTGAGTGGAAATTCCTCTTCCAGCGCCCACAACAGCAGAATGCAGCATCTCTCGCAGCAAGGCCTGGAAATGCTGCATTCCCGACAGCCCTCTGTGATGCTGGTAACATGTCTGCCATTTTGTGTTTGTACCGGGGGTCTAAGTACATTTCCACCCAGTACTGGTCCATGCCCTTTATGATTTTTATACTGGGGTCCCTCTTCAAACACTGGAGCATGAAGGCCCCCATTTGCACTAAATTGGAAGTGGTGGAGCCTCGGTCTCCTCCCCTCAGCCACGGACAACACCAGGGATCCCCGAAAAGTTTAAAGTCCCCCTCAAAGCCTGCTCTTCTTGCTCCTCCTCCTCCCCCCAGCCACTATCCTCCTCTGACTCCTCTTCAGACTCCTGCTTACTTGTCTCAGATGGAGTAGCCCCCCCTGGGAATTCATTCAGCATTGCGACTTCCTCATCTTCCAGCTCATGCTCCTCGACGGCTTGATCAATGACACAACGCAATGCATGCTCCAGAAAGAAGGCGTAAGGTACGATGTCACTGATGGCACCCTGGCTGCGACTGTCCAGCTTGGTGATCTCATCAAATGGCCGCAGAAGTCTGCCTGCGTTGCACATGAGCAGCCACTGTCGCGGTGAAAAGAAACCAAGCTCCCTAGAACCTGTCCTGCTGTAGAGAATTCGTACAGGTAGTCATTAACGGCAAGTTGCTGCTGGAGCAGCCTATCAAGCATATACAAGGTAGAGTTCCAGCGCGTCAGGCAGTCACAAATCAGACATCTGACGGGCAAGTGGTGTCGCCACTGAATGTCAGCAGGGGCGAGCCATGGCCATGTAAGATCTTCTAAAATTGGCAGAGATTTTTCTGGCCTGCCGCAAGATGTCCTGGACCCCGGGGTATTTTGCACGAATCGCTGCACGACTAAGTTCAGGATGCGTGCCATGCACGGCACATGTGCCATTTTGCCCTGTTTCAGCATGCTCAGCAGATTGGCATAGTTGTCGCACACCACTTTTCCAACTGTCAAATTGAACGGGGTTAGCCACTGATCGGCCTGTGACCGCAGAGCTGAAAGCAGTTCAGGACCAGTGTGGCTTTTGGCTTCCAGGCACAACAGCTGCAGCACAGCATGGCAATGTCTCACCTAGGACATCAAATAGGTTCTGGGGAGTTTGGGGGGCACAGCAGAAGAGGATGTAGCAGTGGAAAAGGAGGAGTCAGCCGTGGAGCAGACAGAGGATGTAGTAGGAGGAGGATAAGAAGAGGCAGGCCTGCATGCAATCCTTGGTGGTAACACCAAATCCACATGGGAGCCACGGGTTACATGCTTGACGCCCCGTCAGAAGGTTCACCCAGTGGGCAGTGAAAGTTGTGTACCTTCCCTGCCTGTGTTTGCTAGACCACGTGTCTGTGGTCAGATGTATCTTGGCACTGACACTGTGTGCCAGAGATATATTCACTTGCCGCTGAACGTGGCCATATAGCTCTGGGATGCCCTTCTGGGAGAAATATTTCCTTCCTGGGACCTTCCATTGCGGTGTGCCAATGGCCAAAAATTTTCTTCAGGCCCCCGAGTCCACCAGTTTATATGGCAGTAGTTGGCGGGCTAGCACTTATGACAAGCCAGCAGTCAGCCGTTGGGCAAGAGGGTTATCTGGCGTCATCAACTTTTTACACTCGAACATTTGGGCCATGGAAGCCTGCCTTCTGCCAGATGAACGCGACGAAGGCATGGTGGAAGGTGGAGTGGAGGAGAAATGGGAGTAGAGAGGAGAAGAGGCAGGACGTGAAGAGTCGGGAGTGTGGAATTATGGGTTCTGACGGTGTTGCTCCCACTGGAGTTGTTGATGGGAGGCCAGCTGCCTTCTTAAGGCAGTCATCCCTAGGTGAGTGTTGGGCTTACCGCGACTTTTGCGTTGACAGCACAGGCTGCAGATGGAAACACTATTGTAAGCAGCTGACACATTTAAAAAAGCCCACGCTGCGGAGCCATGTGCCGGCATTCTGGGAGCACCAAAGTGACCGTGCATGGTGGATGGCTCGCTCCAGATACATTTGCAGTCTGCTTTTTGCCTCCTGTGCCCTGCGAGCTCTGCCTGCTTCTCCTCCTTCTCCCTCTCTGCTGCTCCATCTCTCCCTCTGAACTCCCCTCCTCTTCCTCTCTTGTGGGCACCCACGTGACGTCCATTGACACTTCATCATCGTTACCTTCACCACCAACCCCTACCACCCCTGCGGAACGGCCTGCCTCTTCCTCTGCCTGTCATTTTCAAAATGACCCTGTGCCTAAGTCCCTAGAGAAGACCAATATTTGTGGAAGCAAGTATATCGAAGGCCTCAATCAGTATTTTGTGAAAGCAGGTATATATCGAACCCCTTAATCAGTATTTTGTTTAAGCAGGTATATCGCAGGCCTCAATAAATATTTGGTGGAAACAGGTATATCGAACCACTTAATAAGTATTTTGTAGAAGCAGGTATATCGCAGCCCTCAATCAGTATTTTGTGGAAGGAGGTATATCAAACCCCTTAATCAGTATTTTGTGGAAGCAGGTATATCGCAGGCCTCAATCAATATTTGGTGGAAACAGGTAAATCAAACCACTTAGTCAGTATTGTGTGGAAGCAGGTATCTTGCAGGCCTCAATCAATATTTGGTGGAAACAGGTATATCGAACCCCATAATCAGTATTTTGTGGAAGAAGGTATATCGCAGCCCTCAATCAGTATTTTGTTGAAGCTACAGTCAGGTCCATAAATATTGGGACATTGACACAATTCTAACATTTTTGGCTCTATACACCACCACAATGGATTTGAAATAAAACGAACAAGAAGTGCTTTAACTGCAGACTGTCAGCTTTCATTTGAGGGTATTTACATCCAAATCAGGTGAACGGTGTAGGAATTAAAACAGTTTGCATATGTGCCTCCCACTTGTTAAGGAACCAAAAGTAATGGGACAATTGGCTACTCAGCTGTTCCATGGCCAGATGTGTGTTATTCCCTCATTATCCCAATTACAATGAGCAGATAAAAGGTCCAGAGTTAATTTCAAGTCTGCTATTTGCATTTGGAATCTGTTGCTGTAAACTCTCAAGATGAGATCCAAAGAGCTGTCACTATCAGTGAAGCAAGCCATCATTAGGCTGAAAAAACTAAACAAACCCATCAGAGAGATAGCAAAAACATTAGGCGTGGCCAAAACAACTGTTTGGAACATTCTTAAAACACACCGGTGAGCTCAGCAACACCAAAAGACCCGGAAGACCACGGAAAACAACTGTGGTGGATGACCGAAGAACTCTTTCCCGAGTGAGGAAAACACCCTTCTCAACAGTTGGCCGGATCTAGTACATCTCCAGGAGGTAGGTGTATGTGTGTCAAAGTCAACAATCAAGAGAAGACTTCATCAGAGTGAATACAGATGGTTCACCACAAGATGTAAACCATTGGTGACCCACAAAAACAGGAAGGCCAGATTAGAGATTGCCAAACGACATCTAAAAAAGCCTTCACAGTTCTGGAACAGCATCCTATGAACAGATGAGACCAAGATCAACGTGTACCAGAGTGATGGGAAGAGAATAGTATGGAGAAGGAAAGGAACTGCTCATGATCCTAAGCATACCACCCCATCAGTGAAGCATGGTGGTGGTAGTGTCATGGCGTGGGCATGTATGGCTGCCAATGGAACTGGTTCTCTTGTATTTATTGATGATGTGATTGCTGATAAAAGCAGCAGGATGAATTCTGAAGTGTTTCGGGCAATATTATCTGCTCATATTCAGTCAAATGCTTCAGAACTCATTGGACGACGCTTCACAGTGCAGATGGACAATGACCCACAGCATACTGCAAAAGCAACCAAAGAGTTTCAAAAGGGAAAGAAGTGGAATGTTATGCAATGACTAAGTCAATCACCTGACCTGATCCGATTGAGCATGCATTTCACTTGCTGAAGACAAAACTGAAGGGAAAATGCCCCAAGAACAAGCAGGAACTGAAGACAGTTGCAGTAGAGGCCTGGCAGAGCATCATTAGGGATGAAACCCAGCGTCTGGTGATGTTTATGCCTTACAGACTTCAGGCTGTAATTGACTGCAAAGGATTTGCAACCAAGTATTAAAAAGTGAAAGTTTGATTTATAATTATTATTATGTCCCATTACTTTTGGTTCATTAACAAGTGGGAGGCACATATGAAAACTGTTGTAATTCCTACACCGTTCACCTGATTTGGATGTAAATACCCTCAAATTAAAGCTGACAGTCTGCAGTTAAAGCACATCTTGTTTGTTTCATTTCTAATCCATTGTGGTGGTGTATAGAGCCAAAAATTTTAGAATTGTGTCGATGTCCCAATATTTATGGACCTGACTGTAGCTACGGTAGGTAATAGTAATAAACTCGTCATCAATAATAATAATTGCGGGCTTAAAACCTTAATTTAATAATGTAACATGACATTTTGCGATCGTCTTTGAATTAGGTTTGTCAGGTATATCAATGTCCCCCTTCCTTAGGCCAGATTCCAAAATTAGATTTATTCGAATGGGGCTGGATGGACTTCCGGCAGCGCACAGCTGCACATGGTAGTTACAAATCCGGCTGGCTGTTACCCTGCCAAAACAGCCTGCCGGACCCATTAACGCCAGTGTGAAACTTTTTCACAATACTGTATCTTTCCTTGTGACAAACCTCCTGTTACGTAACTCCAGTCCTTGGTGTATCTGTGTGCCAAGAACTATGGACTAGGACATACCCTACATAAAGTCAAACAACAGGCATCGTGTCTACATAATCCGGCCATATAATTAGTATCCATAATTAGTATCCAAATAATCCCTGAATCACCCATGTATACTTACTTTACAATTGAAGGGTTCATTTTAATTTACATTAGTCTTTCGGGGCTTCTTGGAAATGTGGAAACTGGAGCTCTTGGCAATCGAGCCCTAGACTTTCTTCACTGTACCGTACTTGTGCCAGGATTAGTTGAGCGGAGTGGGCTACTGCTTCTGCCTGCCCTGTTAAGCTAAGAGAGCTGTCAGCGGTGTAAGGAGAAATGAGTTTTAAGTGCACAGTGAATAGTGCGCTTTAGGGATGTATAAGTGTAGTAAAAATAGAGAATTAATAAATAAAGTATATTAGAATTTATGTTTAGGGTATTAGGGACAACATATGAAAAAATTATTATAAAAGTTTAGTTACTCCTAAAGTTCTGAATATATTTGGAGTAATAATTGGCTGGCTCACATTCATTTGCATGTTTCTTGAGTAGGTTATTGGTTATTCTTCGGGCCCTCCAACCACCTCTAACTTCACTATAGTGCCACCTTCCCCCAAAGAAACACACACAGCCAGTGTTCGGATTAAATCGGCCACAACAGACGTTTTATTAATAAATTAAAATATATAACATAAATAACATTAATATTAAAATTAAACCTGATGAGGGAGGTTGTAGAAGCCCCAAAATGTAACCTCCATAAACAACCACCATGGCAATTCCATCTTGCCTCCAGCTGTGTAACACCAGCTCGGAGACACCAACTGATGGACGCCTCTCCGAACCAACCAGGTGCTCCAACTATGAGAGTCCAGCCCCACCATTGAGGCCCTCCCATTCACCCATACCATCCTGTACCACCAGCTTCTAGGATCTCCCACCGCCACAACTGCCGCGACAATTGCCAAACATCAACACCCAATACCCACCGAACCATATATCCCCACAGCCAGAACCACCCCCCTTAATAGCAATCCCCTCTTTCCCCCTTTCATTTTATTTTATTTTGTATATATACCTTCTTCCCAATACCTCTATAAATATATAGGGAGGGAGGACGGACGTTCTGTTCCTTCTGTGTTAACAAAATGTCGCCTGCTCCCCCACACTCTCACCTTTTTATTACCTAAGGCCAACCCCTCACTGGCCACCCCCCCCTTCCTTGTGCTAAATATCGTAACTCATTCCTGGCCGGGCCCCTTCCACCAAAACCTCTCATGTCGGCCTCCCTTTAACTCCGTCCCGTCCAACCTCACTTGAGTAGGTTATTGGTTATTCTTCAGGCCCTCCAACCACCTCTAACTTCACTATAGTGCCACCTTCCCCCAAAGAAACACACACAGCCACTGTTCGGATTAAATCGGCCACAGCAGCCGTTTTATTAATAGATTAAAATATATAACATAAATAACATTAATATTAAAATTAAACCTGACGAGGGAGGTCGTAGAAGCCCCAAAATGTAACCTCCATAAACAACCACCATGGCGATTCCATCTTGCCTCCAGCCGTGTAACACCAGCTCGGAGACACCAACTGATGGATGCCTCTCCGAACCAACCCGGTGCTCCAACTATGAGAGTCCAGCCCCACCATTGAGGCCCTCCTATTCACCCATACCATCCTGTACCACCATCTTCTAGGACCTCCCACCGCCAATAACGCACAGCTTAACCTTACTGTCCTCAAGCTTGTGCGTTCCTCCACAACCTCAACGCCCTCTCAATACCCCCTTGCAAACCTAGTGACCATAAATCTATGCCGACCGCATTAAGGTGTACCCCATCCGTTCTCCAAAACCCACCACTGCCAGCCTCTAACTCTGGATGCCTCACTGCCACCGCACCGTTCCTCACACAAAACCGCCCTATCACCCTATTCAACTTAATCCTGGCCTTATTTAACCGATCCACCGATCTCGCCTCCCACCATGACTTCCTAGGCACAATATCTGACCACACCGTTATCAGATCCGGAAAAAGGGACCACAAACGTAGAAGATCAAATTTAATGTCTCTGATCAGTGACATTATGTCCCAAATCATTGCCCTCAATGTGTAACACTAGGATGTCGGGAGCCCGGTCCAAACGTGCGTAACGATGCACTTCCTGCAACACAAAACCCCACAACATACCTCTATGCCTGAGCCACCTGATTACCGTGATGTCCTGCTCAAACACCAGTTGCCGCCCGTTCGGCCGCACGTCCGCTCTCGGTGCCCCCCAAAACACAAATGAGTGACCTAAAAACCAACTGCAACATAGACAACAATAACACACAAACGGGTGAATCTGCTGGACCTAAACAAAGAAAATCATCAAGGTAATGAACAATAGAGGAACAACTGGACACGTCCTCCACCACCCACTCCAAGAAAGAACTAAACATCTCAAAATACCCGCCATCCCAAAAACAACCCAACAAATGCAAACTCTCCAGATGAACAGGTAAAAGCCGAAATGTCAACTTAACCACTTACCGTCACACTAACGCCGAAAGGCGTCATCTCTGCGGCGCTCCCAGGTCACACTAACGCCGATTGGCGTCATCTCGCGTGACCCGAGATTTCCTGTGAACGCGCGCACACAGGCGCGCGCGTTCACAGGAACGCATAGTGCACAAGTTCTTCTGCAGCCTGCCGGCCACGATCATTGGCTGGCAGGCTGTAGATTTTTGAATCGCCGAATGAAAAGGTTATGTCAGACGCTATTTTCAAAATAGCGTCTGATATAACTGCTGCCTGGTCCTCTGGTGGTCCCTTTCGCTTGGATCGACCACCAGAGGACACAGGCAACTCAGTAAGTAGCACCAAACACCACACTACACATTTACACATAACCCTGTCATTTATTAACCCCTTATTTAGCACCTGATCGCCCATATTAGACTCCCTGATCACCCTGATCACCCCCTTGTCCCCCCCCTGTCACTGATCACCCCCCCTGTAAGGGTCCCTTATCACCGCCAGTTAGTTAGCTACTTGCTAGGTAGTTTAGCGCCCAGCCCACCGCACCGCAGTCACTGATTAGTCGCTGATTAGCGTCATCGCTGTCGCTAATCAGCACTAGTACTATATAGTATCTGTAAGTGATCAATACTGATCGCAATCAGATCTATATAAGTACATTAGGGTCACCTTAGGCTCTACAAAACGCAGTGTTCGGCCGATCAGGCCTGATCTTTTGCGCACACTTGCGTTCAGTCCGCTCCACCGCAGTGACAGAATTTTTTTTTTCTGATCACTGCAAAAACACGGTAAAATCGCTGCGCCGCTATAAAGATCACTTTTGAGCTTTTTGGATCTTTATTAGCGGTCGCAGCTTTACTTCGCAAGCACTCCTTTTTGCTAGGTAGGTTTGCTCTTTTTCCTGGGTAGTCTCAGAGGAATACCCCCTAAATTTAGTGAACCCAAAATGTCAAACAAGGGGTATTCCGCTGAAGAGGCCTACAGGATTCTGGCCCTGATGGATGAAAGCGATGGGGACGACTCACCCGCTGAATCCAGTGGTTCAGAATATGAACCTGTAGACAGCAGTGGCACTCTAACCGCTAGTGAGGATGACGAGGTAGAGGTCCCTGCTACGGCCAGACGTACCCGATCCCATGTCAGGGTTCTGCCTACCCTGCATGATGACCCTCATTTGCAGCAGAGTGGTGCTAGCGCTGATCTTGTTTATGGTGCGGCATACACCAGCAGCGCAGCACACCCTGGACCTTCTACCAGCACTGCCGTATTCCCTGGTGAAGTGGCGAGCACCAGAAGGACAGTTCCAGCTGGTACGGTGGCACGTGCAGTAACTCTCCTGTCGCAGCCACCGCGTTCACAGGCCCGTAGAACCCTTAGTCTCCCAGAGGTGCTGGCAAATCCTAATTGGCACTCCCCTGCTTCCGCCGCACCCGTATTGCCCCCTTTCACCGCCCAGTCTGGAGTTCGCGTGGAGACGGCTCATTTAGGATCGGCCCTTCAGTTTTTTGAGCTGTTCTTCACCGCGGATCTCTATGACCTAGTTGTGGCAGAAACCAACCGCTACGCCACACAGTTTATTACCGCCAATCCGGAAAGCTTCTATGCCCAGCCTTACCGGTGGAAACCAGTCACAGTTTCAGAGTTTAAATTTTTTTTGGGCCTTTTTTTTGGGCCTTTTTTTGGAATTCAATGCTGTGGCACCGCGCGACCTAGTCGCCGGGGCTTCCCCCAACGGCTCGTTAGTACCCGACTTGCACGGGGGGAGAGGGCTGCCTTGTGTGACCAAGAACTGCTCGCGGTGAAGTGGAGGGACAAGAGGGACGTTTACCTTCTGTCCACCATTCACGCAGACACGACTGTCCAAATTGAACGGGCAACTGGAGTCATTGTGAAACCCCTCTCTGTCCATGACTATAACCTTCACATGGGAGGGGTGGACTTCAATGACCAGATGTTGGCTCCCTATTTAGTTTCCCGACGCACCAGACGCTGGTATAAAAAGGTGTCTGTATATTTAATTCAATTGGCGATGTATAATAGTTTTGTTCTCTACAGTAAGGCTGGGAGAACAGGATCCTTCCTAAAATTCCAGGAAGAGATCATTTCGGAACTCCTGTATCCAGGAGGGTCCGTGCCCCAAGGCCCTGATGTAGTGAGCCGGCTACATGGCAGACACTTCCCGTCTGTCTATCCTGGTACCCCAACTCAACGTTCCCCAAGAAAAAGATGTCGTGTCTGCAGCAGGGCTGGAATAAGGCGTGACACCACCTTTTTTTGTCCTGACTGTCCTGACCAGCCTGCCCTATGCATAGGGGAGTGTTTCCGCAAGTTCCACACTCAGGTACACTATTAGTGTAGGGATCGCGTGACACAGGACAGGCACACAGGGCTATTAGGGCCCTTTCACACAGAGCTGCTACAAACCTCTCCTTTCACCTGGGACAAAGTGCATAATGTACTTCGCCACATCTCTGGGCGATTTGCGCTTTGCACATTGTCCCATGGGGAAGGAGAGGTTTGTCCTATAAAGGTAAAAAAACAAAAAAAAAAAAAAATCACCGGTAAGCAAAAAAGTTATTGTTCTGTTTCAAAAGTTTATAAAAGTTAATGTTCTCTAAAGTTAATGTTAATAAATTTATTGCGTTGCGGCCTGTTTTTTTTTGTTTGTTTTTTTGACCTTCTAGGTGGACCAAGCGATCGACTAGCTGCAGCACTGATGTGCATTCTGACAGAAGCATTGCGCTGCTGTCAGATTACACACAAGTCGGTGTATGCGGCGCTGCAAGACGAGATTTCTCCTCTGCAGTAAAAGATACGTTTGCCGAGGCATATGAGCTGAGGAGGCGGCGGTGTTCATATACTTTGGCAAACACTTTGTATATATAAAAAAAATTAAAAAATCCCGGCAATGATTTATTTATCCACATCGATTGATGTGAATGGATAAATCTGGTTTGCCAGGGCATACGAGCTAAGTGGGTATGGATGTTGGGCGGAGCTCCTATGTCCTGGCAGACGCCTTTCCCCTCCTTTTTCTTTTTTTGGCAGAGATTTTTTCATCCACATTGATCGATGCGAATGAAGAAATCTGTGCCGTTCATTTTTTCTTTCAGCCCAGAGGCTGAACGGAAAAAAAAAATCTCATTACCCGTATGCTCAATATAAGGAGAATAGCAGAAACTCCTAATGCTGGCCATACATGTAATGATTGCGGAGACCCTCAAATGCCAGGGCAGTACAAACACCCCACAAATGACCCCATTTTGGAAAGAAGACACCCCAAGGTATTCGCTGAGGGGCATATTGAGTCCAGGAAAGATTGAAATTTTTGTCCCAAGTTAGCGGAAAGGGAGACTTTGTGAGAAAAAACGAAAAAAATCAATTTCCGCTAACTTGTGCCAAAAAAAAATTTATTTCTTTGAACTCGCCATGCCCCTCATTGAATACCTTGGGGTGTCTTCTTTCCAAAATGGGGTCACATGTGGGGTATTTATACTGCCCTGGCATTTTAGGGGCCGTAAAGCGTGAGAAGAAGTCTGGGATCCAAATGTCTAAAAATGCCCTCCTAAAAGGAATGTGGGCCCCCTTGCGCATCTAGGCTGCAAAAAAGTGTCACACATGTGGTATCTCCGTTCTCAGGAGAAGTTGGGGAATGTGTTTTGGGGTGTCTTTTTACATATACCCATGCTGGGTGAGAGAAATATCTTGGCAAAAGACAACTTTGTATAAAAAAAATGGGAAAAGTTGTCTTTTGCCAAGATATTTCTCTCACCCAGCATGGGTATATGTAAAATGACACCCCAAAACACATTCCCCAACTTCTCCTGAGAACAGAGAGACCACAAGTGTGACACTTTTTTGCAGCCTAGGTGGGCAAAGGGGCCCACATTCCAAAGAGCACCTTTCGGATTTCACAGGTCATTTTTTACAGAATTTGATTTCAAACTCCTTACCACACATTTGGGCCCCTAGAATGCCAGGGCAGTATAACTACCCCACAAGTGACCCCATTTTGGAAAGAAGACACCCCAAGGTATTCGCTGATGGGCATAGTGAGTTCATGGAAGTTTTTATTTTTTGTCACAAGTTAGTGGAATATGAGACTTTGTAAAAAAAAAAAAAAAATAATCATAATTTTCCACTAACTTGTGACAAAAAATAAAAAATTCTAGGAACTCGCCATGCCCCTCATGGAATACCTTGGGGTGTCTTCTTTCCAAAATGGGGTCACTTGTGGGGTAGTTATACTGCCCTGGCATTCTAGGGGCCCAAATGTGTGGTAAGGAGTTTGAAATCAAATTCTGTAAAAAATGACCAGTGAAATCCGAAAGGTGCTCTTTGGAATGTGGGCCCCTTTGCCCACCTAGGCTGCAAAAAAGTGTCACACATCTGGTATCTCTGTATTCAGGAGAAGTTGAGGAATGTGTTTTGGGGTGTCTTTTTACATATACCCATGCTGGGTGAGATAAATATCTTGGTCAAATGCCAACTTTGTATAAAAAAATGGGAAAAGTTGTCTTTTGCCAAGATATTTCTCTCACCCAGCATGGGTATATGTAAAATGACACCCCAAAACACATTCCCCAACTTCTCCTGAGTACGGAGATACCAGATGTGTGACACTTTTTTGCAGCCTAGGTGGGCAAAGGGGCACATATTCCAAAGAGCACCTTTCGGATTTCACTGGTCATTTTTTACAGAATTTGATTTCAAACTCCTTACCACACATTTGGGCCCCTAGAATGCCAGGGCAGTATAACTACCCCACAAGTGCCCCTATTTTGGAAAGAAGAGACCCCAAGGTATTCGCTGATGGGCATAGTGAGTTCATGAAAGTTTTTATTTTTTGTCACAAGTTAGTGGAATATGAGACTTTGTAAGAAAAAAATAAAAATAAAAAATCATCATTTTCCGCTAACTTGTGACAAAAAATAAAAAGTTCTATGAACTCACTATGCCCATCAGCGAATACCTTAGGGTGTGTACTTTCCGAAATGGGGTCATTTGTGGGGTGTTTGTACTGTCTGGGCATTGTAGAACCTCAGGAAACATGACAGGTGCTCAGAAAGTCAGAGCTGCTTCAAAAAGCGGAAATTCACATTTTTGTACCATAGTTTGTAAACACTATAACTTTTACCCAAACCATTTTTTTTTACCCAAACATTTTTTTTTATCAAAGACATGTAGAACAATAAATTTAGAGCAAAATTTATATATGGATGTCGTTTTTTTAGCAAAATTTTACAACTGAAAGTGAAAAATGTCATTTTTTTGCAAAAAAATCGTTAAATTTCGATTAATAACAAAAAAAGTAAAAATGTCAGCAGCAATGAAATACCACCAAATGAAAGCTCTATTAGTGAGAAGAAAAGGAGGTAAAATTCATTTGGGTGGTAAGTTGCATGACCGAACAATAAACCGCTAAAGTTGTGGAGTGCCGATTTGTAAAAAAGGGCCTGGTCACTAGGGGGGTATAAACCTGTGGTCCTTAAGTGGTTAATGTCAGTCTTTGCCAACAGGGTTAGCCGCTAGCCCAATGACTGCCCCCACAGGATGAACACTCATGTTTGAACTTACATTTCTGTCCGAACTTGCAGCTCCCTTCGTTAAACAGGAAGCACAGTAACTTGGCCAATGCTGCTGCAAAATCGGACTGCCCTGCTCCCCCTGGTTCCCTCCGAAAGGACTGCCCCGGCCTTCCCGGCGCAGTCACCCTCATTCACAACCCATTGTCCTTGTGGTCCCACCGCATGTTAGGGCTGACCACCTGCCTCTGACAAAATTGTTCATCATACCTAAGCCACCCCGAACCCCCATACACCGTAAAATCCTCACCTATTGCATCCAAATTGCAAAAAAGAGCCGAACAGCAGTCCGGCGATTTTCCCCCGATCAAGCTGGCTAGAATAGCAAACGCCTGTAGCCTATTGCCAAACGTGCACGGTATAAGCCGATACCAACGTTTTTCCTCCTCCTCCTTCTTCCCCCATCCTTCTTAAATGCATCCAGGTTAAAACGTTCCAAGGGGAGAAGCGAAAACATTTCTACATACTCCCCTTGCCAAATCCTCTCACGTACCTCCTTTTTCAAATGTGCTTCGAGGGGACCCTCGAAACACACATACACCTCCCCTTTCGCCGCATCATCCACCCTGGGCCTATCGGCTTCGCCGCCCGCCTGTGTATGCACAGATACCGACCCACCCGACCCGATACCAGAACCACTCGCAGCCCCACCAACCCCAGACCCCATACCCCAGGCCTGGAGGGGTGCCGCCCCCAACGCCCCTAACCCCGAATCCACACCCGCCAAGCCACATAACAATTGCCCCAACCCCCCAATTAAATCCTGTTGACGCACGCCATAACCGCCCGCCCCCAAACCCTGAACCAGTGCTAACAATCACCCCCGCGCTGCCTCACCTGGCTGCCCGGGTGCTGTGGACCCGCCAGCCGATGGTCCAGATTCCTGACGGTCTTCACCGGGCATCAAGGGAACGATCCTCCCAGTCGCCATTCTGCCGCTGATACTCTGCATCCCAGCTTCAGACACGCTGGATGCACTCCGCGCCACTTCGGCTCCCTCATCTTCTTCTCCGTGGGCGGGACCAACCACAGGCTGTCTGTCACACTGGAGAGGCCTGTGCAAACGCCTTACTCCACACTGCACAGCCTCGTGTCCACAGCAGCCTCTGCCTCTCCCTCACCGAGAGGGCCACCCCCCTCCTCCAGAACCGGAGGGGACCGCTGCACCTGCTCCTGAATCCCTGCTGACTGCCGCTGGGGACGGGGGACTGGCCCCCCCATCCAGAACTGGGTCCCGCCGACATGTTGGATTCCTCCTACGCTGGGAGGACGTAGAAGCAGAAGGCCTGCAAACCTCCCGACGCGGAGGGTCCCCTGAGGGGCTCCTGACCGCGCTGGGCTGCAGGTTATCTGTACCAGCTCCCTCCCCCTGCAACAGGCTGGGTACCTGTTCCTGTAGCCACCCTTTTCCTCGGGCCTCCGCCGCTGCCCACAACTGCCGCAACAATCCTGGGACATCGTGTCGGTAAGCACACAGTTCTGTTCCTTCTGTGTTAACAAAATGGCGCCCACTCCCCCACACTCTCACCTTTCTACTACCTAAGGCCAACCCCTCACTGGCCACCCCCCCTTACATGTTCTAACTGTTGCTAACCCATTCCTGGCCGGGCCCCATACACCAAAACCATCCAGCCTCACTTTACTTATTTAACAGTTAATAAGATACATACAGGGCCGGCCGTTGGGGGGGTGGGGTGGGGTGGGGGGAAGGGGGCAAACAGGGCAATTGAAAGTTAAATAGACCGATGGTGGGAGTTTTTTTTTCTCCACATGCTCCCTGTGACTGGCACTCTAAGGCTACTTTCACACTTGCGTTCAGAGCAGATCCGTCTGGTGTCTGCACAGACGGATCCGCTCCTATAATGCAGACGTTTGGATCCGTTCAGAACGGATCCGTCTGCATTATAGTTTAGAAAAAATTCTAAGTGTGAAAGTTGTTCAGACGGATCCGTCCAGACTTTACATTGAAAGTCAATGGGGGACGGATCCGTTAGAAAATTGAGCCATATTGTGTCAACTTCAAACGGATCCATCCCCATTGACTTACATTGTAAGTCTGGACGGATCCGTTTGCCTCCGCACGGTCAGGCGGACACCCGAACACTGCAAGCAGCGTTCGGGGGTCCGCCTGCTGAGCGGAGGCTGAACGCTGCCAGACTGATGCATTCTGAGCCGATCCGCATCCACTCAGAATGCATTGGGGCAGTACGGATGCGTTCGGGGCCGCTTGTGAGAGCCTTCAAACGGAGCTCACAAGCGGAGCCCCGAACGCTAGTGTGAAAGTAGCCTAACATGCTGCAGCAGTCTGCTGCTGTCCACCCCACACAGTCTCCCCGTCTCACCAGACCTAGGTCACTGCACAGCATTAGAATCCTGCTGCCACACACATTGGACGTTCTGAGTGGGCGGTGCAATTGCTCCAGGCTGCAAGGCCCAAACATCAGACTGGGATGACTGGGCCTTCTGCTGGCTCTGACCTCAGCTGCTGGACTGCAGGAGATCCCAGGACCCTGTCTTATGAAAGCATTTGGTAAGTCCATCCAAGCATGCAGCAGTGTCTGTGGAGTGGGTGCAGAGCTGCTGGTGGTCACTCTCATTGTAACAGCCCTGCACTGCCCTCAAGTATTGATGGTCACTGATCTTAGAGTTGCCACCTTTCCCAACAAAAAATACCGGGCAAGTTAAGCCACACCCCAAAGGAGGTGTGGTTGTGGGGGTGTGGCTTAACACAGGGTGTGAAGTCGCTGTCATACTGTGTCTCACCAGGAATATTAAATCCCCCATTAGCGCCCCCAGTAATAGTAATGCACCCAGTAATAGTAATGCCCCATTAGTGCCCCCTCAGTAATAGTAATGCCCCCATTAGTGTGCCCCAGTAAGAGTAATGGCCCTATTAGTGCGCCCCATAATGAATAATGCCCCCTATTAGTGCCGCCCAGTAAGAATAATGCCCCCAGTCAGAGTAATGCCCCCATTAGTGCCACCCATTAATATAATGCCCCCATTAGTGACCCCCGGTTAGAGTAATGTGGCCCTCATCCCCCGGGAACCGTCACTTGGGGCTGGCACACTGACTGTAGAGTGTTGTGTGAGAGTCCGGTAGCTTTCCTGGGCCCGGTAAAGGAGACCAGGGGAGAAGGGAGGTGTTGTGATAGGAAAGGAGCTCAGCAGAAGAGACGGGGATGAGAGGAGCGCAGGCCCGCGGCTCGTCTCATTGTTATCCGGCCTAATCTGGGAGTGAGAGCAGCTCAGTCCCGGCGCGGTCGCCATGCTGTGGGGCGAGTGTTTGCTGCTCTCCTTCAGCAGCGTCTTCATGCTCCTCCTCCTGACAACCCGCAACCCCCAGCTCTCCGGCTTCCAATACATCCTGATCGGCGGCCTCGTCCTCTTCAGGTTCGAGCCGGTCCCGGAGTGCCGGCCGTTCACAGCTTGCCGCCGCTCACTCACCGCCAGCTGTCAGGACCGTGAGCGAGCAAGTCAGACAGTCTGCACTGCAGTTTGAAATAAATCCTGTGCCCTGGTCTGAGAAAGGCTTGTACCCGGGCACAGGATTAAAAACCCGGACTGTCCGGGTCAATCCAGTACGGGTGGCAACCCTAACTGATCTGTGCGTTCCCTCTATGATCTCCCTGTGCCCCCTCTGTGAGCGCCCTGTGCCCCCTCTGTGAGTGCCTTTGCCCCCTCTGTGAGCGCCCTGTGCCCCCTCTGTGAGCGCCCTGTGCCCCCTCTGGGAGCGCCCTGTGCCCCCTGTGTGCGCTTCTTGCGACCCCTGCGTGCGCTCCCTGCAACCCCTGCATGCGATCCCTGCGTGCGGTCTGTGTGACCCCTGTTCGTGCTCCGTGTGGCCTCTGTGCTCCCAGTGGAAGTTGTGTGTGCTCCCTGTGCCTCCTGTGTCCCTCATGTGTGCTCCCTGTGTCCCCTCTGATCCCGGTGTGTGCCACCTCTGTGAGCTGTGTGTGAGCTTCTTGTGTCTGGTGTGCTCCCTGTGACTCCAGTGTGAGCTAGGTCTGCAGCACTTTTAGGACACCACCAAACAGCGTGCTTGTGACGTGGCTTGTGGTGCTTGTGACGTGGCCGTTCTGCGTTCAATTACTGCATGGCTGTCTGGGCCATAGGGGGCTCTAGTTAAACTATAGAAGACGACATTGTTTAGGTGGTCTGCATTGTTAATTGAGGGGGGGGGGGGGGGCAGAGGCTTTGGAGTATAGATCTGAGGTCCAAATTAGCAGTGTTTTTTTTCCCCAGTAATTGGGGGGAGCAGACAAGGGCTGCTAATAAAGGAATCTGTAAAGCTATGCCACACATTATAACAGTGTCACCCACAGATCCCCCATAAGTGTCATCCACAGATGCCCCCATAAGGGTCATCCATAGATCCCCCATAACAGTTTGTCATTCACAGATCCCCATAACAGTGTGTCATCCACAGATCCCTCCATAACAGTGTCATCCACAGATCCTTCATAACAGAGTGTCATCCACAGATCCCCCATAACAGTGTGTCATCCACAGATCCCCCATAACAGTGTGTCATCCACAAGAGAAATATAAGGCAGCTCTCACCTTCCCCTCCACTAGCTGAGCACGGATTGCGCACCTGGATGCGATGATAAATGGCAAAAAGAAAAGGAAGGAAAATCCGGCTCCAAGATAGCAAAGAAACTTAGCTTTATTTGCGTTTTAAAAAAAATCTTTAAATCACAGGAACAGTTCAGTTACGCGTTTCAGACCATAAATAATTTGCAGTCCTTCCTCATGACACCAGTGTGTCATCCACAGATCCCCATAACAGTGTCATTCACAGCTCCCCATAACAGTGTCATTCACAGATCCCCCATAACAGTGTCATCCACATATTCCCCATAACAGTGTCATCCACAGATCCCTCCATAACAGTGTCATCCACAGAAACTCCATAACAATGTCATCCACAGATCCCCATAACAGTGTGTCCTCCACAGATCCCCCATAACAGTGTCATCCACAGATCCCTCCATAACAGTGTCATCCACAGATGCTCCATAACAATGTCATCCATAAATCCCCATAACAGTGCCATCCATGATCCCCCATAACATTGTCATCCACAGATCCCTCCATAACAATGTCATCCACAGATCCCCATAACAGTGTGTACTCCACAGATACCCCATAACAGTGTCATCCACAGATCCCTCCATAAGAGTGTTATCCACAGATCCCTCCTGTCACAACCAGACAGCTGAGAAGCTCTGACAGGAGCCTTCCAGATCCTCCTCCTTGAGTTTCTTTGTTTTGGTTTCAGTTCCTCATCTCGTTAGTCTATCTCAGCTGTCATGCAGTTGGACTGATTGCTTCCCTTTAAGTTCCTCCCCATAATGCAGTAGTGTGCGGCTTATACAACTTCCTGGAGTGTGTGTGCATGCTGTTCCTTTTTCCCAGTCCTCTGCAAGATAAGTGCTGTTCCTTTATTTGTGATTTTCTGTCTGCTGGATTTTCAGGTGACCCTGACTCCCTCCGTGTCTAGTGTAGGGAGCCGGTGGTCGTGTCCCCTCACTATTGTAGGGTCTTCAGGTATTTGATAGCCGAGGTACGTGGATATGCGCCCATCCACCTTTGGGGTGTTCGCATAGGCTGAGCAGTCAGGGAGAGTGGCAGGTCTCATGCAGGGGTCTCCCTTTTGTTCCTTAGTTGTGGATCCAGTGAGTCATTAATTATATTGCATTGTCTTGTTTCCTGTACACCATCCGTGACACCTCCGTAACAGTGTCATCCACAGATGCTCGATAACAATGTCATCCACAGATCCCCATAACAGTGTCATTCATGATCCCCGATAACATTGTCATCACCAGATCCCCCATAACATTGTCATCCACAGATCCCCCATAACATTGTCATCCACAGATCCCCCATAACAGTGTCATTCACAGATCCCCCATAACAGTGTCATCCACAGATCCCCCATAACAGTGTGTTATCCGCAGATCCCCAATAAGTGTCATCCAGAGCTCCCCATAACAGTGTCATCCACAGATCCCCCATAACAGTGTCATTCACAGATCCCCCATAACAGTGTCATCCACAGATCCCCCATAACAGTGTGTTATCCGCAGATCCCCAATAAGTGTCATCCAGAGCTCCCCATAACAGTGTCATCCACAGATCCCCCATAACAGTGTCATCCACAGATCCCTCCATAACAGTGTCATCCACAGATCCTCCATAACAGAGTGTCATCCACAGATCCCCCATAACAGTGTGTCATCCACAGATCCCCCATAACAGTGTGTCATCCACAAGAGAAATATAAGGCAGCTTTCACCTTCCCCTCCACTAGCTGAGCACGGATTGCGCACCTGGATGCGATGATAAATGGCAAAAAGAAAAGGAAGGAAAATCCGGCTCCAAGATAGCGAACAAACTTAGCTTTATTTGCGTTTTAAAAAAAATCTTTAAATCACAGGAACAGTTCAGTTACGCGTTTCAGACCATAAATAATTTGCAGTCCTTCCTCATGACACCAGTGTGTCATCCACAGATCCCCATAACAGTGTCATTCAAAGCTCCCCATAACAGTGTCATTCACAGATCCCCCATAACAGTGTCATCCACATATTCCCCATAACAGTGTCATCCACAGATCCCTCCATAACAGTGTCATCCACAGAAACTCAATAACAATGTCATCCACAGATCCCCATAACAGTGTGTCCTCCACAGATCCCCCATAACAGTGTCATCCACAGATCCCTCCATAACAGTGTCATCCACAGATGCTCCATAACAATGTCATCCATAAATCCCCATAACAGTGCCATCCATGATCCCCCATAACATTGTCATCCACAGATCCCTCCATAACAATGTCATCCACAGATCCCCATAACAGTGTGTACTCCACAGATACCCCATAACAGTGTCATCCACAGATCCCTCCATAAGAGTGTTATCCACAGATCCCTCCTGTCACAACCAGACAGCTGAGAAGCTCTGACAGGAGCCTTCCAGATCCTCCTCCTTGAGTTTCTTTGTTTTGGTTTCAGTTCCTCATCTCGTTAGTCTATCTCAGCTGTCATGCAGTTGGACTGATTGCTTCCCTTTAAGTTCCTCCCCATAATGCAGTAGTGTGCGGCTTATACAACTTCCTGGAGTGTGTGTGCATGCTGTTCCTTTTTCCCAGTCCTCTGCAAGATAAGTGCTGTTCCTTTATTTGTGATTTTCTGTCTGCTGGATTTTCAGGTGACCCTGACTCCCTCCGTGTCTAGTGTAGGGAGCCGGTGGTCGTGTCCCCTCACTATTGTAGGGTCTTCAGGTATTTGATAGCCGAGGTACGTGGATATGCGCCCATCCACCTTTGGGGTGTTCGCATAGGCTGAGCAGTCAGGGAGAGTGGCAGGTCTCATGCAGGGGTCTCCCTTTTGTTCCTTAGTTGTGGATCCAGTGAGTCATTAATTATATTGCATTGTCTTGTTTCCTGTACACCATCCGTGACACCTCCGTAACAGTGTCATCCACAGATGCTCGATAACAATGTCATCCACAGATCCCCATAACAGTGTCATTCATGATCCCCGATAACATTGTCATCACCAGATCCCCCATAACATTGTCATCCACAGATCCCCCATAACATTGTCATCCACAGATCCCCCATAACAGTGTCATTCACAGATCCCCCATAACAGTGTCATCCACAGATCCCCCATAACAGTGTGTTATCCGCAGATCCCCAATAAGTGTCATCCACAGATCCCCCATAACAGTGTCATCCACAGATCCCCCATAACAGTGTCATTCACAGATCCCCCATAACAGTGTCATCCACAGATCCCCCATAACAGTGTGTTATCCGCAGATCCCCAATAAGTGTCATCCAGAGCTCCCCATAACAGTGTCATCCACAGATCCCCCATAACAGTGTCATCCACAGATCCCTCCATAACAGTGTCATCCACAGATCCTCCATAACAGAGTGTCATCCACAGATCCCCCATAACAGTGTGTCATCCACAGATCCCCCATAACAGTGTGTCA
This sequence comes from Bufo bufo, assembly GCF_905171765.1. Taxonomy (NCBI): domain Eukaryota; kingdom Metazoa; phylum Chordata; class Amphibia; order Anura; family Bufonidae; genus Bufo; species Bufo bufo. Next base: position 184,803,383 of record NC_053391.1, on the reverse strand, counting down.
TCCACAAGAGAAATATAAGGCAGCTTTCACCTTCCCCTCCACTAGCTGAGCACGGATTGCGCACCTGGATGCGATGATAAATGGCAAAAAGAAAAGGAAGGAAAATCCGGCTCCAAGATAGCGAACAAACTTAGCTTTATTTGTGTTTTTTTTTTAAATCTTTAAATCACAGGAACAGTTCAGTTACGCGTTTCAGACCATAAATAATTTGCGATCCTTCCTCATGACACCAGTGTGTCATCCACAGATCCCCATAACAGTGTCATTCACAGCTCCCCCATAACAGTGTAATTCAGATATCCCCCATAACAGTGTCATCCACAGATCCCTCCATAACAGTGTCATCCACAGATGCTCCATAACAATGTCATCCACAGATCCCCATAACAGTGTGTCCTCCACAGATCCCCCATAACAGTGTCATCCACAGATCCCTCCATAACAGTATCATCCACAGATGCTATATAACAATGTCATCCACAAATCCCCATAACAGTGTCATCCATGATCCCCCATAACATTGTTATCCACAGATCCCCATAACAATGTCATCCACAGATCCCCATAACAGTGTGTCATCCACAGATCCCCATAACAGTGTCATTCACAGCTCCCCCATAACAGTGTCATTCACAGATCCCCATAACAGTGTCATTCACAGATCCCCATAACAGTGTCATCCACATATTCCCCATAACAGTGTTATCCACAGATCCCTCCATAACAGTGTCATCCACAGATGCTCCATAACAATGTGTCCTCCACAGATCCCCCATAACAGTGTCATCCACAGATCCCTCCATAACAGTGTCATCCACAGATGCTCCATAACAATGTCATCCACAAATCCCCATAACAGTGTCATCCATGATCCCCCATAACATTGTTATCCACAGATCCCCATAACAATGTCATCCACAGATCCCCATAACAGTGTGTCCTCCACAGATCCCCCATAACAGTGTCATCCACAGATCCCTCCATAACAGTGTCATCCACAGATCCCTAATATTTAGGCAAATATTCGCCAAATATTCGTGATATTAGTGAAATTTTTTTCGATTGCGCTATTATGCGCACGCACGCACGCACGTACTATTATCTACATAAGTGATGAAAATGGTTGGCAGCAACTTTTGAGATGCTGAGGAAGAACTCCTGATCACGGTAAGTAATTGTACATTACAGCACTGTTTTAGATTAAAATGCCATGCATGTCATAACAATAGCTTTATATGCAGATAGAGTTTTTCAAAGTATTTGAGATCGCGCAAATCGTCACTATTGATTTGAATATTTTAGCGCAATACATACAACTTCACCTTTAATCAGGTCTTACAACATAATACATATTGTTGAACTTAGTATTGTTGGGACATCACAGCACTATTTGTGTAGCATGTATGTATGGACAGCAGAGAAATCTCTCTCAAATGCACATTGAACATTTATTTTCTTGCCACACACTATATATAATAATACGCACTATACACTCACCTAAAGAATTATTAGGAACACCTGTTCTATTTCTCATTAATGCAATTATCTAGTCAACCAATCACATGGCAGTTGCTTCAATGCATTTAGGGGTGTGGTCCTGGTCAAGACAATCTCCTGAACTCCAAACTGAATGTCAGAATGGGAAAGAAAGGTGATTTAAGCAATTTTGAGCGTGGCATGGTTGTTGTTGCCAGATGGGCCGGTCTGAGTATTTCACAATCTGCTCAGTTACTGGGATTTTCACGCACAACCATTTCTAGGGTTTACAAAGAATGGTGTGAAAAGGGAAAAACATCCAGTATGCGGCAGTCCTGTGGGCAAAAATGCCTTGTGGATGCTAGAGGTCAGAGGAGAATGGGCCGACTGATTCAAGCTGATAGAAGAGCAACGTTGACTGAAATAACCACTCGTTACAACCGAGGTATGCAGCAAAGCATTTGTGAAACCACAACACGCACAACCTTGAGGCGGATTGGCTACAACAGCAGAAGACCCCACCGGGTACCACTCATCTCCACTACAAATAGGAAAAAGAGGCTACAATTTGCACGAGCTCACCAAAATTGGACTGTTGAAGACTGGAAAAATGTTGCCTGGTCTGATGAGTCTCGATTTCTGTTGAGACATTCAAATGGTAGAGTCCGAATTTGGCGTAAACAGAATGAGAACATGTATCCATCCTCTGATGGCTACTTCCATCAGGATAATGCACCATGTCACAAAGCTCGAATCATTTCAAATTGGTTTCTTGAACATGACAATGAGTTCACTGTACTAAAATGGCCCCCACAGTCACCAGATCTCAACCCAATAGAGCATCTTTGGGATGTGGTGGAACGGGAGCTTCGTGCCCTGGATGTTCATCCCTCAAATCTCCATCAACTGCAAGATGCTATCCTATCAATATGGGCCAACATTTCTAAAGAATGCTATCAGCACCTTGTTGAATCAATGCCACGTTCTGAAGGCAAAAGGGGGTCCTACACCGTATTAGTAAGGTGTTCCTAATAATTCTTTAGGTGAGTGTATACCCCACACTATATACCTCACGAGTGAGAGCAGCAGTTTTTCCCTGGACACCCCAGCGCGGCACCACAAACTCAGATGCCGCCACATATGATGATCCCTCCCCGGGGCCTCGGAGGGACACCCAATGGGCAGTAAAGCTGATGTATCGTCCCTGCCCATGTCTGCTGGTCCATGCATCCATTGTCAGATGCACCCTGTGCTGTTGTATGGCAGGGACGTCGGTCCTGGCAAAGAAATGGCAGCTGGGGACATGCCATCTGGGTTGGAGCCTACTGCAACATCTGCCAGAATGGATTGCTGTCCACAATATTGAAGGGCAGCAGATGTTGGGCGATAACCCTTGCCAGGAGCCCATTGAGTGAACACACGCATCAGTCCCCGGGGGTGTAGGGCGCGGTGCGTTCAAATGCGTCAGCAACCGACGGCTGGCGCCATACGGCAGTGGAGGTGAGAGAGGAGGGTGCAGTGGAGGAAGAGGTCTGGCTGCCGGTATCAGTACCTCTAGGAGAGGGAGCGGGGGAGTGGGTAAGCATTGTTGGAAGGGGTTGGGGTGGCTGCAGTACAGTAGCAGGAGCTGCTGTCCCCTGCGCACTGCTGGTGGCGCTGCTACGAACACCCTGCATCTGTTTCCACTCCCGCCAGTGGTTTACTGTCATGTGCTGGGTAAGGGCAGTGGTACCCAGCCGAGCAACAGACATCCCTCTCCTCACCCTGGCATTGCACAGCTGACAGATGGCAATTGTTACATCGTCTGCTGCCAGGGTGAAGTAAGCCCAAACAGGCGACTTACGCAGGTGGAGTTGGCTGCTGCTGCTGCCTCCTCCTGCTGCCATTACCAGTGGAGCCACTGACACTGGGCTCACTGGTGACCAGGCGCACCGTTTGCCTCGGATGCCTAACTTTCTCATCAGTGCTGCTGTCACCTGACAAGGGAGGTGGCACCCATTCTAAATCACCCTCCTCTTTATTGCCTGTAATGTCAGACCCAAGGTGACCAGTGGTTGACTGGGGGGAACAGCAGATGTGGAGCCCCTGAACTGGCTCCGATGTTCCCTCACTGATGCCTGGGTCTGACTAGGTGCGGGGGTTCTGTGGCTGAAACCACCCGCACCAGTTGGAAGGGATGTCACTGGGGTACTGACGGTGGGTACCCCCCTCCTCCTCCTCCATCCCTTCCAAAAGGTCCTGACCATCCGAACCAAGCTCTAACCCACTCTTCTGCACTACCTCCCCCAAGATGTCCCTCTCACTGTTTCTGTCAAACAGCATCAGGGTCGATTCTTGGGGGCTGGGCATGCAGGAGGCGGAGAGCTGCTGCTGCTGAGAGCTGGGGCAGAGGACTCCGTGCCACTGGTTTGGGTCACGAATGACACCACTGCCTCGGCGTCCTGCGATGAAATGGGGCGGCTGCCGCGCCCGAAGAAATCACGGATGAGGCGGATGCCTCGGACACCTGCGCCCGCCCCTCCATAGGTAGAGGAGCGCCCCCGTGCTGACATTGGTCCAGCACTAGAACACACTCCCCTACCACTACCACAGCTGCCTGCACGTCCACTCATGATGTGGGTTCATATATACACCTCCCCCAAAAAAAATGAAAATAAAGAGGGAATTTGGGCTAATTTTATTGGGGTGGGGACAATGGGGCAATAATGAACAAAAATATACAATAAACCCCAAAACTGTAAAACTAAATTTACGGATGGAGTAGGGTTAACACTCATGTTTTCTGAGATTTCTGAGTTGTGTTATCTAATCTAAGCAAACACCTTCAATTGCTTTTCAATGACTTTTGTCTCAAGATAACGCAATGAGTTAAGAAATTTGAGTTAAGAGTTGGAGTGCTAACCCTGCTCCATCTGTATTTATTTTTTTCACACACAAAAGACGCAGACACTTATCACAAAAAAAAATAAAGCCTCAAACACTAGGACTTTATTCCTAGTGTTTTAGGCTTTCACAAAAAAACAAAAATAAAGCCTAAAACACTAGGACTAAAAGACAGTTTTTTTTGGGGGGGGGGGGGGGGGGCTTTCCACACACAAAAGACACAGACAGTAATCACAAAAAAAGAAAGCCTAAAACACTAGGATTAAAACACTTTATTTTGTTTCTTTTATCACACACAAAAGACACAGAAGCAAACACAAATCAGTACACAAACTAAAGCCTAAAACACTTTTTTTTTTTTTCACACACAAAAGATGCAGACACTAATCACAAAAAAAATTAAGCCTAAAACACTAGGACTAAAATACTTTTTTTTTTTAAGATGAAAACACAAATCACTACACTAACTAAAGCCTAAAACACTAGGACTAAGAGATTTTTTTTTATTGTTTTTGTTTTTCTCACACACAAAAGACACAGACAGTAATCGCACAAAAAAATAAAGCCTAAAACACTAGGACTAAAAGACTTTTTTAACCTTACCTAACCTAAAGTACACCCTGCCCTGGAAACTATCAGCTAAAATATTCCCTAACTAACCTACACTATCTAGCACTAACTATATGGATTATATATTTAAGCTAACTAACTCTATAACTTACACTACACCCTGCACTGGACCCTATCAGCTAAACTACAGTATTCCCTACTAACCTACACTATCTAGCACTAATTATCTGGATTATATATTTCAGCTAACTATCTCTATAACTTACACTACACTCTGCACTGGACCCTATCAGCTATTCAGCTTCACAATTCCCTATTACTATCTAACACTAACTATCAGGATTATTTATATGTGATCTGGAATGTAATTTGAAAAAGCACAGCACAGTATTCAAGCTCCTCTCTCTCTCTCTCTCTCTCTCACATGAAACTCTACAAAATGGCTGCTGGGGAGTGTCTTAATTTATATAGTGAAGGGGTAGGCAACTTTTCTATTGGTTGCTAGGGATGTTGCTAAGCTGTGACAAAGCCTTCTCATTGGCCCACAGGCTAGAAGAAGGGAGGCATGATCACCTGATGTGTACTGTGTAAAAAAAATTAAAAATAAAATGAATATTCGTCATTACAAATATATAGCACTATATTCTAAATATTTGCGAATTATAAAAGTGCCGATATTCGCGATAAAAATTTGTATTCCGAATATTCGCGCTCAACACTAATAACAGTGTCATACACAGATTCCCCCATAACAGTGTGTCATCCACAAATACCCCATAATAGTGTCATCCACAGATCCCCATAACAGTGTGTCATCCACAGATTCCCCATAATAGTGTCATCCACAGATCCCCGATAACAGTGTCATCCACAGATCCCCTATAACAGTGTCATCCACAGATCCCCCATAACAGTGTCATCCACAGATCCCCTATAACAGTGTGCATTCGCAGCATTATCTCCATTCACTGCTATGGAATTGCCAGTGATCAGCTATTTTCAGAACACTATTAGCATAATTGAGGGTGACCATGCATGCACATTGTGCCCTCCCTTCACTTCAGGGGCCCGGATGGGACAACCCCCTTTTTTCTGCTTATAAACTGCACCATGAAAAAAATTAAGTGCCCTGACCATTCTTCATGCGGGTTCAATGTCCAGAATTCCCTTTGAAAATGGACATTAATGAAAATCCACAGGAAAACTGCATCAAAAAGTGTGTTATAAAATGCATCAGAAAAAACACATCCCAAAAAACCTGATGCAGATTCTGCATTAGGTTTCTTTAAGCACAGAAAATACACTGTGTGAACATACTCAAAGAGGCTGCAGGATCAGCAGCTTACAGTGGAAAGGCTAAAGAGAGACAATGTGGAAGTCTATATTTACAGATGGTCCTAGGGACCAAAAATTGTCTCTTAGTTACATGTGCTATCAGTATTGCTTCCTAAAACGTAGCATTTATTTCCTATCATAAAATCGTTTACTCTAACTTAAATGTAATTTAAAACTCTCAGCGGTACCACCGAACTGACTGCTATTTGCCCTATAACCAATGTTGGCACTGTTAATTCACAGTGCATTGAATAGCAAAGAGACTGAAGCGTAGTGTGTGTCCGTATCTCTTTTAACCAGAAACCTTCTGGACTATGCTATTAATACAGTGCAGCCAGATCAGAGGTACGCTCGTTGATTAATAACATTTCATAACAAGCTGCCCCCCGACAACCAACTCATTGTTCAGAAGGTTTCTGGTTAAAAGAGATACGGACACACACTACGCTTCAGTCTCTTTGCTATTCAATGCACTGTGAATTAACAGTGCCAACATTGGTTACAGGGCAAATAGCAGTCAGTTCGGTGGCACCGCTGAGAGTTTTAAATTGCATTTAAGTTAGAGTAAACGATTTTATGATAAGAAATAAATGTTACGTTTTAGGAAGCAATACTGGTAGCACATGTAACTAAGAGACAATTTTTGGTCTCTAGGACCATCTGTAAATAACATTGCCAAAGTGTCTCAACATGTGTGAATGGGTCAGCCTGATAAAGTATATTAAAAGTGGCAGTCTAAACTCAGCTGCTGTGGTTGCAACCGCTGTCCGTGCCTACAAAGTCCTGTCAGACGTCTGGTCCAATATTTCAGGATTTGGGGCCCCACTTTAAATTTTGTCCAGGGCCACTCTTTGTCTAAAACCGGCCCTGGATACATAGGTGCATTTAAACATTTAATACAATACATAAAATAATTTAATAAAATAAAATGGATGCATTTAATTAAATGATCCTGGTCCCTAAAATGCGGAGCTCACGCATATATAAAAGATTAAAAATATGCCCAAAAAGTACAGAATGAGGGTATTTATGTACTGGTTAAATCATATAGCCAAATGGTGTTGTTTCATTTGCATAAGGTTCTCAATGGAAGATAAATTGAGAGCACGTTGTTGTATTTGTTACACTGTATCTCTCAACTTGCTTCAATTGTGTTGTTGAATAGTTTTTAACACTTCAGTATAACAACTGATTTAACCACTTTGTTGCCCTGTTTAAACTTAAATTGCGCTGCTGGTTAGTACTTGAGATGTTAGTGAACACATATTTAGTCCACGTTCTGTTGCAACATATATTGTGTATTTATTTTAGTTCTACTGCTAGTTGGTAGTTAGTATGTAAGTAACAAGTTCGATTCGGCCACATATTTTAAAAATGGTTAATTCAGCCTCATATATCGAAGTATATCGAAGTAGTCAGTGTCTATATACTGTGTTCATGCGGCACTTGATTAAGTCCACACTTAGGTATTAAAATATTTCTGTGTTACTCATAGTTGTGATCGGTCAGTTCAATTTGGCTTACTCCCGGCTTGGCAGCGCGACTCCTCGTTGTACCGCTCCCCGCTGGATCTGCACACTTGCCGGCTATAGTATTCTCCGCTGAGCGTTCTCTGGCGCATGCGCTCTATAGTCTCCGGAACGCCAGCACTTGGCAAATAATTATGTTCACGATGATACTTCTGTACCTCCGTCCACACTGTCTTTATGTGAACCGACACTGTACGGATGAAAAGTGATCTTGACCAGACACAAGAGTGGGGGTTGCAAGAAAGCGATGAGGGGGGCCCCTTTAAAAAATTTCCTGCGGGGCCCAGTCATTTGTAGCCATTTCTAGTGATTTCTAGCTAAGCCACTGATTATAGCTTTATCACAGCTACAGTATACTCAAAATTGTAAAATGATTATACAACGTTCCTACAATTAGAAAAATAACAAAATATTTTTTTTATAAAGATTTCTTTTGGTGCTATATGACTGTCTGCTATGATTTTTTACTCAAGGACAAGATCTTCTTCTAATTTTAAGAAAATACGCTGAGATACAAAGTTATGGTCTTAATTTGTGAGGAATTATTTGTTCTCCTTTGAATAAAGTAAATCAATGTTTTTATCCTTCTTTAATGTCTAAATTAAAGGAGCTTTCCCAAAATCGACATTTATCACCTATCCACAGGATACGTGCTTGATCCTTGGGGACCACACCCCTGGGGCCCCTACTGGTGGGCCTATTCCGATTACTCTTCACTTACCCTTCATGAATGTAGTGCGGAGGAATTAGAAGGGAATAGTGGTCAAGCACACAGTGGTGCTCAATATTTTCTGAACCCGCGTCAGCATGTTCTATATTTATGCTTAACTTTGACCTTAAACTACATCAGATTTTCACAAAAGTCCTAGATACATATAACCAAACCAAACAAAACAAACGAGTCAAAATATTAGATTTGGTCATTTATTTATTGAGGAAAATGGTTTCACATCTGTGATTGACAAAAGTATCTGAACTTTTGCTTTCAGTATCTGGTGTGACCCACTTATTCAGCAATAACTCCTGCACATTAGCTTGGATGAATTTTAACCCACCCCTCTATATAAAACAGCTTTCACTCTGTTATGTTAGTGGATTTCATCCCATGAACTTGATGATTCTTGATACCTGTTCACACCTGATTGTCACTCTATTCATGGAAAACACCTGACTTTAATTTCACCTTCAAATTATCTGCGTATGGTCATTGGAAAATCACTGATGTTTAAATAAACACTTTAAAGTCAATGGGTACGTATGCTGTCTGTGTGCTGTGTGCTCCACAGATTGTGATTCCCTGACATGTGAAAGAGGCCTTTTTTACTTGAGCAGATAATTGCTCATATTGGCCGAAGATTGATGATATAGCAAGTTGATTGGCGCTCGTTAAATAGTCAGGGGTGAAAGCCACAGGAATGATTGCTTATAACTTACATTCATGCGCTATTCCTTATTGTTCATGCAGCCATTCCATTATTGTCAGTGCCATATTCTCTGCTTACACAGGGAGATGTGTTGCCAACAAGCGATCATTTTTACTGCTGCATTAAAGATGCTTACAAATCCTTGTATTTATGTATATATTCCTATTCAGAATGACAGAAGCCAGGGGTGCACAATAAACTAAAGGTTCAGCTATGTTATCTCAGATTTGGCAAATCATATTGAAAAATGCAGCCAAATGATATCTGCATTTCATATAGTACATGTTTATGAAATTACTCCAGTAATTGGTACCATACCATAAGAAATTCTGTCCATTTCAGACCTTATTATTCGTTTCCTGGGAGTCTGTTGGCACAAATGAAAATGATTGATCCATATTTTACATATTTATAGAAAATGAAAACACTCCGACTTTATTAGTTCGGCCAGCGCTTATCATTTGATTACTGTCCAAAAGTCACAATGTTCTCACATCTTCATGTCTTGCCAGGACAATCTTGATTTTTTTTTTCATTTAAACTAGAGCATTGAAGTTTATTTTCCCATGCTCCAGATGTATTTGATTTTTAGAAATGATTGTAGATTAAGGATACATTGAATGGCATCTCCAGGATGGGTATTCAAGTCCTTTTTTTCTGGTTCATTTACCTCACATATTCAAGCATTTGAGAATGAATTTTTCAAACATTATCTACTTCCTACCTCATATCCATCTTATCTACCATCCATTTTATCTACTGCAAATTGTTAAGTATTTATTTCATATAAGATATGAAATCATAAAAATTATGATTTCATATTTTTATGAAATATGAAAATTGAAAATTGAAAAATTTGATTGGCGGACATATAAACGCCAGTTCTTTTATTGATGAGATCTAAAGTCAAGCTAATGAAACAGAGTGCAATTAATTATATAAAATATAATTTATTTCAAATACATACAATAAAAATGGCATACAAATTAATACAAGGACAATATCAAAATTGACCACAGGATGGTGCTCCACCGTTTACGCCAGGTTCACTTAATTTACTACACCAAGTACAATATAATGCTACTCTTTTTTTAATCAAATTATTACCGATTAGTGTACTGGTTATCAAAACATTATAATGCAACAACAAAAGAAAACAATAGAAATGAATCTGTGGAAAGTCTCTTATGCTCATTCAAAGAATATAGCAGTAAGAGACAACTTATAAATACGCCCGTTGGCCTAACTACGGATAATAAAATCCGATCAGAGATCCCACTCTGATCTAAATATTACAGGAATTCTAATGATGTGCACGTTCATAAAAATTTCCCATAAAATTACTGTTTTAACACTATTGACCCACTAATAATGGGGTCTCAATTATATGCCCATTGGAGCGATTTATAATTACTGCAAATGAAATAAATTATACATTACTCCTGGCTTTGGGATAAAGAGCTTTTAGAAGGGACCCAGCTTTCCAAGATTTAGATCTGTCAGTTTCTTTCTGCGAGTCTCGGGTGTGTCCCTGGAAGAATTCCTTAGGGTGTAGGGAGCTTTTTCTTAGGACTGGAAGTGGTGAAGATGTTCTGTGATCTGTGACGTCCTGTGGTACGTTCCTGACGTGTGAAGTGATGATCCCTGATCCCCCAAAACTGGATCAGATTTCCTAATCCTTATCTATGTTCCATCCCCTCTTGGATTAGGGATTTCCAATTAGATAAGGTGGGTGTGACGTATGTTAATCATGGGGATGATGTCATTTAATTGGCATTCCTTAGAAACTTCTGACCATCTACCACTTGATGGCACTGTTGTTTCATATATGAAATTTAAATGTTCAGGAATATCAAATGCACACATATCTAACCTGTTCCCATGACTTTCTTAAACTTTTCCCATTAAATTAACCAAGGAGCTAATCTTTCTGACACTTTGCTCAGACCGACTGGCGGTATTAGAAATTTCCCTAATCCTTGAATTTATGGGGCAGATAAAAATACAATAGTCCTTAGAAAGTTTTATCCAGTTTGTGTATCTTAGCCATCCAAATGACTAATTAATTGCCATCTAAGATAACTGAGCTCTTCTCTAAAAGAAGATCCTCTTTGTAGAAAACCAGCTTATATGCTTCTACAGAATATACTCTCATTGATCCATATGTGGCATAATATATATATGGATATAATGATATATTATCAATAACTGGATATGAATATACAAACATTATACAGTATATATCATTGGATAAAATATATTAAATTACATGCAATCACACGTGAATATATACTTTACACTGGTGATTATATGGAATAACGCTGCATACCAGTGTCTTAAGCAATAACCCCTCTTTATCCCGGTATTTAAGACAGTTTATTTGAGACCCATTATATTCTTTAAGATACCACATCTGTTGGCAATAACTTTTAAAACAATATACATTGCATGCCAGTGACTTTCCGTACCAGTTAAACTTATCCTGACCTTTTCTGGTTTATTCCAACAGAGAGTTCGGCCTCTTAAAGGTAATGTGAATCTCCATGTTGGTTCTAATATTGTCAGACCTTAATATGCAGATATAAATATGCCTGACAAAATCCACTGTAAATCCATGTTGATTCAAGCAAAATCCGCAATGCGTTACATGCAAATTTGGCAGCGAATTTTGCAGCAGATTCTGCTGAAGATTCAGAGTTATTTCTTCAATCTGTACACTGAGAGGGAGAAATCGGAAAATGTGAAAATCCACAGCATGCTCATGCTTCCACATACATTTTTTTAAAAACATTTTTCTAAGAGTTAATTCTCTAACTTCAGGATAAAACATCAACATTTGATTGGTTGGGGTCTCATCTCCAGCACCCTGGTAAATCAGTACAATGAAGGGCCATTAACTTGTTTGATCTAGTGAATGAGTTGAGCTGCATTACCAGACACAGCCACCCATATGGACAAACCTCTGTCCAGATGATGTCTTAATATTCTACACATCACATTTGTAAAGTAATGATCTAAAGCTAGTTATATTGTCCATAACATCATTGTGTCTTTCTATATGCAGGTTTTCATACTTTATAAATTCTTTTATATTGAAAGAGAACACCCAGGTGCATGTATACTTTTAAAACACAGAATTTATATACCCAACCCAATATAACATAGATTTGGTAGTGATGGGGGCTGTTTGAATACTTTAGTCACCGCTTAAAGGGCTTCTATCACCAGATTTGGTCCTATTTAGCTGACTGACACTAGCGATGTGCTAGTGTCAGCAGGCCATAACAGTGTTCTTACTTATCATCTGTCTGCTGCCGTTCACCTTAAAAACGTACTTTTATAGATATGCTAATGAGCCTCTAGGTGCTATGTGGGCGTCATTAGCACCTAGAGGGCTCCGTCCACTAACCATTTCAGCCGCCCATCGCGTCCCTCCAGCCCGCCCCGCTCCTGTTGATTGACGTGAAACTTCTCAGTATCTCGTACCAATTCCCGCGCCTGCGCCGTGCGCTTCTGTATTCGGCGCAGGCGCAGTGAGTGAATGCCGCGCTCCTGGTGCCGGCTTCCTCACTGTAACGTAGTTGGCGCAGTGAGGAAGCCGGCGCCGGGAGAATACAGAAGCGCACGGTGCAGGTGCGGGAATTGGTACGAGATACTGAGAAGTTTCACGTCCATCAACAGGAGCGGGGCGGGCTGGAGGGACGCGATGGGCGGCTGAAATGGTTAGTGGACAGAGCCCTCTAGGTGCTAATGACGCCCACATAGCACCTAGAGGCTCATTAGCATATCTATAAAAGTACGTTTTTAATGTGAATGGCAGCAGACAGATGATAAGTAAGAACACTGTTATGGACTAGTGTCAGTCAGCTAAATAGGACCAAATCTGGTGATAGAAGCCCTTTAATGCTACTACCATTTAGAGGACCACAACTATGGTCCTCATTCGTGTTGATCGAGCACCAAAGTGCTCGGGTGCTTGAGTAGAACACCCCGGGATGCTCGGGTGCTCAGTAGAGCACAATAGAAGTCAATTTGAGAACCACAGCATTAAACCAGGCACCCCTCTGAAGAGGGGAGGGTGTCTGGTTCACATGAAAAGGTCAGAAATTCATGGAAACACCACTGAAATGGTTCGGGAACAGCATGGGGAGGATGTCTGGATGCATCTTGGACTCCCGGGTAGTGATGAGCGGCAGGGGCAATATTCAAATTCACAATATTTTGTGAATATTTTGTATAATATTAGTTGAATATTCACAAATTCGAATATTCATTATAGTCTACATTCTTCTTTTTTACTCGAAAATCGGCAAGGTAATGATCGCGTAATAAGCGAATATTATGCGATCAATACAGGCGTGTGTCAAAAATGAATATATAGCACTATAGAATCTAGTGCTATATATTTGTTTTTAGAATATTCGTCATTTTTTCCATCTGAACACGATTCCTCCCTGCTTCTTGTTTGTGGGCCAATGAGTCATTGGCCCAAAAGCAATTTAAGCAGAGAGGAATCATGACTTCTGATGGAAAGAAATTACGAATATTCGGAAAAACAAATATATAGCACTACAGTTGCAAGAAAAAGTATGTGAACCCTTTGGAATGATATGGATTTCTGCACAAATTGGTCATAAGATGTGATCTGATCTTCATCTAAGTCACAACAATAGACAATCACAGTCTGCTTAAACTAATAACACACAAAGAATTAAATGTTACCATGTTTTTATTGAACACACCATGTAAACATTCACAGTGCTGGTGGAAAAAGTATGCTAACGCCTAGAGCATACTAATTGGAGCTAATTGGAGTGAGGTGTCAGCCAACTGGAGTCCAATCAATGAGATGAGATTGGAGGTGTTAGTTACAGCTGCCCTGCCCTATAAAAAACACACACCAGTTCTGGGTTTGCTTTTCACAAGAAGCATTGCCTGATGTGAATGATGCCTAGCACAAAAGAGCTCTCAGAAGAACTACGATTAAGAACTGTTGACTTGCTTAATGCTGGAAAGGGTTATAAAAGTATCTCCAAAAGCCTTGCTGTTCATCAGTCCACGGTAAGACAAATTGTCTATAAATGGAGAACGTTCAGCACTGCTGCTACTCTCCCTAGGAGAGGTGGAGAAGGATCCTAGAGTGTCATCTAAAGACTTACAAAAGTCTCTGGCATATGCTAACATCCCTGTTAGCGAATCTACGATACGTAAAACACTAAACAAGAATGGATTTCATGGGAGGATACCACAGAGGAAGCCACTGCTGTCCAAATAAACATTGCTGCACATTTACAGTTTGCACAAGAGCACCTGGATGTTCCACAGCAGTACTGGCAATATATTCTGTGGAAAGATGAAACCAAAGTTGAGTTGTTTGGAAGAAACACACAACACTATGTGTGGAGAAGAGGAGGCACAGCACACCAACATCAAAACCTCATCCCAACTGTGAAGTATGGTGGTGGGGGCATCATGGTTTGGGGCTGCTTTGCTGCATCAGGGCCTGGACGGATTGCTATCATTGAAGGAAAAATGAATTCCCAAGTTTATCAAGACATTTTGCAGGAGAACTTAAGGCCATCTGTCCACCAGCTGAAGCTCAACAGAAGATGGGTGTTGCAACAGGACAACAACCCAAAGCATAGAAGTAAATCAACAACAGAATGGCTTAAACAGAAGAAAATACGCCTTCTGGAGTGGCCCAGTAAGAGTCCTGACCTCAACCCGATTGAGATGCTGTGGCATGACCTCAAGAAAGCGATTCACACCAGACATCCCAAGAATATTGCTGAACTGAAACAGTTCTGTAAAGAGGAATGGTCAAGAATTACTCCTGACCGTTGTGCACGTCTGATCTGCAACTACAGGAAACGTTTGGTTGAAGTTATTTTTTCTATCATGTGTTCAGATAGAAAAAATTCATATTCGAAAAACTGATATATAGCACTATATTCTAAATATTCGCGAATTCTCGAAGTTGCGATACTTGAGATAAAAATTTGCCTTTCGAATATTCGTGCTCCACACTACTCCCAGGTCGCTGCTGGGAACGATGTTGTCCGAGTAGTACACCACTTTTACAGACTGACAATAATAATTGTTAGGAAACATTCTTTCCTGTATATTTACTTGTATATAAAGTGCAAGTGCTGCCAAAAATTTAAAGGAAGAGGCACTCCAATACAACCTGCATATCACATAAAGGAGGGCCTCATTCACATTGTGGTACAATTGTTCAGGTAGTGGGACTCCTACACTCATAAAGCCTATGCACTCCACTCCAATACACCCTTTTTTACACACAAAGGAGGGCATCATACACACCGTTGAAAAATTATGATTGATGGCCTGCTGGTGACCCTCAAAAACATTAGGAGCAAGGGCCTGCTGTTGACCCTCTAAAACATTAGGGGTGGGGGCCTGATGCTGATCTGACCATCTAAAACACTTGGGGTGAGGGCAGCTGTTGAGTTGACCATCTTAAAAATTAGGGGTGAGAGTCTGCTGCTGAGCTGATCATCTAAAAAATTAGGGGTGAGGGTCTGCTGCTGAGATGACCATCTAAAAATTTAGGAGTGAGGGTCTGCTGCTGATCTGACCTTCTAAAACATTAGGGGTGAGGGCCTGCTGCTGATCTGACCATGGAAAAAATTATGGGCAAGGGCCTGCTGCTGAGCTGTCCATCTAAAACATTAGGGGTGAGGATCTGCTGCAAGCTGACTCTCTAAATCATTAGGGGCGAGTGCCTGCTGCTGAGCTGACCATCAAAAAAATTATGGTTGAGGGCCTGCTGCTGAGCTGACCCTCTAAACATTAGGAGCGAGGGCAGCCTAATAAGCATGTTGATATGATGGAGGAGATCGAGAAAAGGAAGGTTAAACCATATACCCTTATTTGTGATGGAAGGGGTGCATGGAAATACAGTGTATTCAATACACCATAAAAGCCACATTTAAAGTGCCTTTATGTTCTGCCGGTTTCCTCTAGTGAAGTAGGGTGCTGGCGGGGTGCCATGAAACTATCCCAGGCCTATGTGAGTGTTGCCTTGCCTCTGTTGGAACTGCTGTGTGTCTCCCCTCCTCGGTTGCCCAAGGAACTATGTACTCTGCCACCAGCGTTGTCAGCTGGAAATTTTTGGAGCAATTTTTCCACAAGGACCTTCTGGTATTGCACCATTTTGCTAGTCCTCTCCACCACAGGAATGAGAGATGAGAAGTTCTCTTTGTAGCGAGGGTCAAGAAGGGTGAACAACCAATAATCGGTTTTGGACAAACTACGTACAACGCAAGGGTCACGGGAAAGGCAGCATAACATAAAGTCAGCCATGTGTGCCAGAGTCTCAACAGACATAATTTCGCTGTCCTTATCCTCTTCCTCCTCTTCTGCCCATCCATGCTGAACCGATGGAATAAACCTGCTATGGGTACTACCATCTGTAGCGGAGGCAACCGTCTCCTGCTCCTCCTCATCCTCATCCAACGAACTGAGGGTGGTCTGGCTATCATCCTGTGTAATGTCTTCCCCCATTTCCACCTCTTCCACATACAAAGCATCGTCCTTAATTGTGAGCAGCGAGCTTCTGAGTAGACACAGAAGTGGGATGGTTATGCTGATAATAGCGTTATCGCCGCTCACCATCTGTGTTGATTCCTCAAAGTTTCTTAAAACCTCACAAATCTCAGACATCCATGCCCACTCCTCGCTTGTAAATAGCGGAAGCTGACTGAAAAGGCGACTACCATGTTGCAGCTGGTATTCCACTACTGCCCTCTGCTGCTCACAAAGCCTGGCCAACATGTGGAACGTAGAGTTCCAGCGCGTGCTCACGTCGCACAACAGCCAGTTGAGCTGGCAATTTGATGCTTTGATGCCATGTGGCAGTGGTGAGATTGCTAGTGTTCACACCCTGCTCATTTTGGTACGGCCAGGGCCATCTTTGCCGCAGGGCAAAAGGGGCAGCTGCCCCGGGCCCAGTTGCTCCTGGGGGCCCAAGGGAGCTCCGTTTCCCGAGTCCCGACTCCCATTCACTGACTGTCTATGCAGCAGCGCAGCAGTCTTCAGAACAACTTGAACTTACAAGCGCTGCTGCCTGCTTAGTAAGCATGTCGGCGCCCGTCACGTGGTAAAAGGGGGTGTGTGACTCACCAAAGCCTGGTGAGTGGCGCCACGGCAGAGCAGCCAGCAGCAGGGACTAAGTCCCCGCCTCCGGTCCGGAACTAATGTGATTGGGTGGTGAGTCACAGCCTCACGTGACCAGACAACCAGACCAGTGACTCACTCAACAAATAGTACCTTAAGTTACACAGCCAGACCTGCCACTGCGCCTGGGGCCCACCACCGGCCACATTTACTAATCTTTGCTCAGGGGGGCCCTCATGGTGTGGTGTGGAGTGGTAATTTTTTACTAAGGAATATAGTTTAACAGTTTATGTGCAGAAGAGAATAAAAGAAGTCACTAAGTCAGTTCCAATCAGATATCTGCACATAGAGCAAGAATCTGGGTCTATACAGATATCTGATTGGAGCTGACTTAGTGACTTCTTTTTTTCTCTTCTGCACATAAACGGTTAGTAAAAAATTACCACTCCACACCACACCATGAGGGCCCCCCTGAGCAAAGGGTGACACCAGCCATAGCAACGCCACTACCTCTGTCTGTTAGGAAGGGTTCTCACCTGAGCGTTTTACAGCGCGTTCCTACGCGCTGTAAAATGCTCAACAGGTAAGAACCAATGATTCCCTATGGGAATGGTTCTCATCTGAGCGTTTTACAGCGCGTACGAACGCACTGTAAAACGCCCTACGCCCCAAGAAGTTCAGGAGCTTTTTTGGGGCGTCTTGTCGCGCGTTCCCGTACATAGACTTCCGGGAACGCGCGACAATGGGTGTTCGCTTGTTCCGGAGCCGCGATTGTAAACGCGCATACAATCGGTCATACAGAGCGCTCCATCCCGTACGCTCAGGTGTGAACGCAGTGTAAGTCGCTGGAGTGCACGGCAGGCTCGCTTTTCTGAAGGAAGTGGAACTGTGAACTGTCTGAACTCTGAATGGCTGTACAGTCAGTAGTGGCATGTGGCAATAATAATGTGTCTGCTGGCCTGCAGCCTGGTAAAGTCCTGTGTCATGTCATGTGTGATGTGCATCCCAATTATGCCATACATACGTGTACAGATACTGGTAAAGTACTCCTGTGAGGCTGCAAGGCAGGGGTGTGGACCACTCATGAGACTGCATTGTGCTTAGGCCTCATGCACACGGCCGTTGTTTGGGTCCGCTTCCGTTGCTCCGTTCCGTGGCCCCGGCAAAAAAATAGAACATGTCCTATTCTTGTCCGTTTTGCGGACAAGAATAGGCATGTCTACAATGGGCGGCTTCCGTTGGCTTCCATGTCTAATCCAACCAGTTGGCTTCCATGTCTAATCCAACCGCGGATCCGCGGTTTACTCTACGAGGTGTGTGGATTATTATTTTTTGTGTGTGTTCTGGTGGAGGGCGTGATTGCATGCTAGGGTGTGTGAAGGCGGGATCCAGGGGGCCCAAGTAAATTCTTGCCCAGGGTCCAATCAATATTAAAGACGGCCCTGGGTACGGCACAGGTTGAAAATGACAATTCTTTTATCGTCCACACTTTCATCAAAAAAGCGGCAGACTGCGGAACACCTACCCCCTGGCAAGGGAGATTTCCGCAAGGGGGTGCTCCTGGGAACATTTGCGGGGCTGTTTGGTGTGGCCTGCCTTCTCCCTTTTGCCGCCCCACTGCCTCTTCCAGCCTTTTGCGGTGCTGCGGATCCCTCCACCTCTGTACTGCTGTCCTCGATTGGTGAGGATTCTGTTGACCAGACTCTTGGCTACTGAGACTGGACTTTGTGGATGACAGGGTGGTGCTTAACCGCTGCAATCCAACCGACCACCTGGTCGCACTGGTGTGACTTTGAGAGTGGTGTCCTGCGCCGCCCTGCAAACTTGGACATGAAGCTAGTTAGCGTGGATGAGTGTGTTTCTTGTGCTCTGGCAGCAGGCACAGTTTCACAGCGCACAGGGCCACGGCCTCTGCGTACACCATCAGTAGCAAGGCCACTTCCCCGTCCCTTACTGCTCGCCTTCCACATATTAAATGGTATATATGCTTGCAGGTATGTCACACGTACAGTAGCGCAGGTTTTGTAAGTTTATGCGCAAATAAATAAGACTGAATGTCACTGATATTTAGGATGGGCAAATGTTATACAGATGATTTAGCACAGGTAATGTCGCTGCCACCAGCAGCAAAAAAATTACGCTGAATGTCACTGATATTTCGGATGCGCTGACGTTATACTGGAGATGTAGCGCAGGTAATGTTGCGGCGGTAATGCAGTGGCCAAACAATTGCACGCAATTTAACGCAGGTTGCGCTAAAAATATATATTTCTGCCAGATACAACAATAGTCCTTAAAAGGGCTTTTGGGTCTCTACAATTGCACGCAATTTAGCGCAATTTAGCACAGATTTCGGTAAAAAGATATATTGCTGTCAGACACAATAGTCCTTAAAAGGACTTTTTGGGTCTCTAACACCAACCGTGCCTAACAAAAAAATAAAATTCAATTCCCTGCACTATCTGTCCCTTCTACAGCACAGCTCTCCCTGACTAAGAATGGCCGAACCACGTGTCATCGGGTGCTTTATAGCACCCCATTACGCGTTCCTGCCAGCCAATCACTGTAACCAACATGGCTACGGCATTACAGTGAGTGGCAGTACTTACCTGCACGTTTATTGGCTGCGTAGCAGCCAACAAATGTGCGGGAGGAGACTCGAGCATCGCGCTCGAGCACACACGGTATTCGGCCGAACACCGCGTGCTCGATCAACACTAGTCCTCATCTCTGGTCTTTTACATGGTTGCTGTGGTGAGATAACCATATGCCCCAGATGACCCCTGGGCCAACAGGCCTCAACAGTTTTCTGCCAATACTGGAAGCCTTTGATTTGCAGCACATCATCGTTGCAGTCACAAAATGGTATGCAAGTTATCTCTCCTTCCAAAAAGAAAGCTGAGTCTCTATGACTTTAGGTAGCTATCCTACAGGTCAATGTTCAACTTTTTAAAGGCCTTACATTACATCTGTGGTGGCATTAGAAGCTCAGCTTTCTTTTCTTTTTGGAAAGACAGCAAATTTGCATGGCTTATAAAACTCCTTAAAACTCCTCACAGTAGCACCCCAGCTTTCTCGCAGCTTTCCTAGGCCATGTAATATCATGTCCATCATTCACAGGGCCTAGGCACAGCTTAGCCCTATTGAAGTGAATGGAACTGAGCTGCGATACGAAGCACAGCCGCTATACAATGTATGGCACTGTGCTCGGTGAGATGTGAAAAGGACAATGACCTGAGGATAGGTCATTAGTTAATAAATCTTCCAAAACCTTTAATTGGTGAGTATAGAATTTTTTAGTTTAACAAATTTAGGGGCTTTGGAGAGATGTTTAACTGTTCAGCATCTGTGCTTGCATTGATCATATATGACTGTTTATGTGCTTTATTCACACCATTACTGCTCAGTACTTCTCTATAATGTCCCATATGGTGCTTCTGAATGAGTTAGGGAGCAAAACCTCTTGCTTTTCACTTGCATGTCCTTTTTTTCTTTACATGATCGGGCTATAGACCATGGCTGTACTGTATAAACAACAGCAAGGCTCCCATTGAAAACCAATTCCACTCTCAAAAGCTTCCATATGAACATCCTATTAGAGAGCCTGCAGAGGGGAAAACACCTAAAAAATGGATATAAATCATATAGTGGTCAGAAATAATACTCTGATGTATGCAATACACTAGCACATATGTGTGAATATTCATTATTTTTGAGTGAAGGCACATGATTTGTCTCAAGGAAAAAACTTGTGTAAAGTCAGCAGATTTCGTTGCCATTACACCTAAAGGCTCTGCTCTCTGTGCAACTGTCACACCCTCTGCACTTTGATTGATAGGACCAGGCAGTGAAAACATCATCACACCTGGCCATGTCAAAGTGCAGAGGGTATAGCAGTTGCAGTGAAAATGGAGCCTCTAAAGTGTAACTGCAACACCCCCATTGCTCCTAGAGGCTCATTTGCATATATTAAAGCATTACTTTTCTCAGCAATGCGGGCACATATGAACATGGGACCAACATAGCTGCTTTCAGCTGCCAAGTGCACATTCAACAGGTCAGACAGTTTCATAGGTAAAAATATACTGACAGGTGCCCTTTAAGATAGGGCATTTAGATTGTAAGACAAATTAGGGACATGATTTGATGTAGGAGAAGATAATCCATGTACTGCCCTGCAGATTATGTTAGTATTCTGCAAACAATAAGAAATAATTATAACGGAACGGTATGGCTTGGGCTACCAATCTGGATACCTTTGACCATACTTTTTCCTAACTATTGCAGCTGACCAGCTATAGTATTGTAATTTACCATAGGAGAAGGGCTGTGTCCTCATGGTATAGTTCCAGGAACGTGTCAATGTGCTTACTTTATGTTTGGCAGAGTCACTAAATATCACAGCCTTTCAGTAAACTTATAATGAGGTTGACAGTGCTATGCACCTCAAGGGCACATGTGCACTGCTATAATGGTGATTTGTAGATTTGTATCCCCTTCCATGCTTAAAGACAGGAATAGATTGAATGAGAGTAAATCGTAAAAACCTGGGAAGCTGGCAAATGTTGTCCAACTTCTGTCTTCTAACAACTGTTCATGTTGTGGACAAAAATATGATTATGAATATGATAGCATGATATATTATATCTAATTTACATATCAGTGGCCTGATATATTTAGTATTGTAATGGCAAAATTAGGTTCTACTAGACAAGTGAATCCAACAAACTGCTAAGAAACAGAGGATAGCCAGATCTTAATGTGATAGCATCTTTATGGATCATAATTCCTGATTCGAGAGTCAGCCTGGCTTCATTTTATAACTTACCCAGAGCTGTATTTATTGCTCATGTGCCTCTGGTAAGGCTTGATAGGAACATGGCAGCCTTTGACCTTTAAGGAACAAAGATACACAGTATACCTCTCCTTCCTGGATCTGGTAGCGCTTTCCCCCTTCTGACTTGATTGGAGCAGAGTGGTGTTGTGCAGAAGGCGTCTTGATCCTGGAACTTCTAGGTTCTTGGTGTCCTCTTGGTGGTTTCCCTCAAGTTCCTTCAGTCTCTTCTACCTTGTCTATTTTTTGCTTTCCCTTCCTTGCCTCCTCTGGGTTTCAAGCTCTGACTATTTATATGTTTACGGTTCTCAAAGCTTTGTTGCACACTGCTTGATGTTTGCTGTGTATAGGGTTCCCACCCCAGTTACAGATAATAACAGATCACAGCAGTTTATCTTGAACCAAAGATGCTTTTAATGCTGAGTACATAGGAATCATGCGGCACTACGTGTGTTAACATTTTCGGCACGCAGGCCTTCATCAGACACTGAAAGTGCAATGAAACAAATTCAATCATACAACAATCAAAGAAAAATGACAATACAATGACTGACATAACACAAAAGAAGGCTGTGAATACCAAAAAAGACTATTCTCCTAATTACCACAAGTGTTATGCTGAATACAAATTGTCTTGGTAGTGACCACTAGAAAGTTATGGTAAAACTATAACAAAAGGACCTGGACACCGGTTACATTTCCCGGTGCATCCCGCCCAGTACATGCTATATCTAATTTTTTTTTAAAAGAGCGGTTTCCAGGGGCGGCACTAACTTGGAGCGCATGCTGGACGCCATGCGCTCCACGCGCCGGAAGTGTCATGGTCTTACCTGCTTGCTGCTCTCCTTCGTTTGACATGTGCTGGCGGCCATCTTGGTTTCTGGGTTTCTTGTAGCCTTCCACCCTGCGGCTCCTCCTTCCCCTGGGAGGAGCTGGATGCCTAGCTCATATATATAGGAGGTCTGTGGCTTCAGTTCCTTGCTTGGTCCTCTTGTGTTCACATGCTTCTAAGACTGCTGCTGCTTCTGGTTCCTGATCCTGGCTTCGTCTGACTACCCTGCTGGTTCCTGATCCTGGCTTCGTCTGACTACCCTGCTGGTTCCTGATCCTGGCTTTGTCTGACTACCCTGCTGGTTCCTGATCCTGGCTTCGTCTGACTACCCTTCTGGTTCCTGACCTCTGGCTTCGCAAAGACTCTGCTCGGTTTCACCATCCGTTTGGACTTTTGCTTTACAGCTTTATTTTCAATAAAGCCTTCTTATTTTCACTTATCTCTTGTTGTACGTCTGGTTCATGGTTCCGTGACATTAGGACCAAGCCATGAATTCTGACGGTACAGGGCCATCCTCGCTACCCACGCTGGTTGCCAGACTTGATCAGCAGGATCACCTGTTGGGTCGGTTCGCTGTGGCGTTGCAAACCCTGCTTGAACGCACGGCTCATTTCGCTCCCGTTGCCGATGGGTCGGTTGTCGCTCCTGGGCTCGCTCCTACTGCCGCTCCGGTTGTTGCGCCAGAGTCTACCCCGACACCTGTTGTTGGGCCTGCGGTGTTTCGGGGTATGACCGGTTCTGCCCCTCTTCCACAGCGCTTTGGGGGAGAGCCAACTCAGTGCCGAGGTTTCCTTAACCAGGTGGGCATTTATTTCGAGTTGCTGCCACATGCCTTTCCTACTGAGAGATCAAAGGTGGGCTTCTTGATCTCGCTGCTCTCGGACAAGGCCTTGGCCTGGGCCAGCCCTTTATGGGAGAACAACAATCCGGTGGTTGCCGAGTTTTCCGGTTTTGTTGCTTCTCTTCGGAAGGTATTCGATGTGCCGGCTCGTGCTGCCTCTGCTGCGAAGCTCCTTATGTCCATCAGACAGGGGTCACGATCCGTAGCTGAATACGCCATTGAGTTTCGTACCCTGGCAGCAGAGGTGGGCTGGAATAATGAGGCTCTGGTCGCTGCTTTCTCTCATGGTCTCTCGGATGCCTTGAAGGATGAGGTTGCAGCTAAGGACCTACCAGTTGAGCTCGAGTCTCTTATTTCTTTCCTGATTTTGATTGACACCAGACTCAGGGAGAGACCTTCCTTTAAGGAGAACCTGCGGAGGTCTTCTAACAGATTGGTGCCTACGTTTGCTGTCCCACCCGTGCCTCCCTCTCCTCCCACGCCTCCTGAGGGATGACTTGTCTGGGGGTGAACCCATGCAGCTGGGGTTTGCTCGCCTGTCCGAGGGGGAGAGGGTACTCCGGAGACGCGAGGGCCGATGCATGTACTGTGGTCTCGGTGGGCATTTTCGGTTGGCATGTCCGAACCGTCCGGGAAACGCTCGTACCCTGAGATCCTGTCGGGGGCAGATCTTGGGTGGAGTCTCCTCGTCCCCGGTTTCCCGTGTTGACAAACCACTGATCACTGTTGTCCTCTCCTGGGTCGGGGGCTCGGTGACGACCCAGGCGTTGGTGGACTCTGGTGCTGGTGGTTTGTTCATTGATAGTGTGTTCGCTGCCGCCAATTCCATTCCTCTGCAGGCTCGAGGTTCCCCACTGGCTCTTGAGGCGATAGACGGCAGACCCCTTCTGCCGCCACACGTGACTCATGAGACCCTTCCAGTGGGGATAGCCATTGGTGCCGTTCACAGAGAGTCGGTCTGCCTCCAGGTTATTTCGTCTCCACACTACTCGGTGGTCTTGGGGTACCCCTGGCTCCAGAAGCATAATCCGACTTTCGATTGGAGATCGGTCGAGATCCTCTCGTGGTCACCGCAGTGTGGGGCTAGTTGCATCCATGGGTCTGTCAAGTTGCTGTGTACTTCCTCGGACTCTCTGTTGCCTCCTGAATACGAGGAGTACCGGGATGTATTCGATAAGGTGCGCGCGGTTGCCCTACCTCCGCACCGCCCATACGATTGTGCCATAGAGTTACAATCTGGTGCCGTTCCTCCTCGTGGCAAAGTCTATCCACTGTCGGTAGCGGAGAATGAGGCCATGGAGGAGTACGTGAGGGAGGCGCTTTCACGCGGACACATTCGCAAATCTTCGTTGCCGGCAGGGGCTGGATTTTTCTTTGTGAAAAAGAAGGGCGGTGAGTTGAGGCCTTGCATCGATTACAGGGGTCTCAATCGCATCACGATCAAGAACGCTTACCCGATACCCTTGATTTCCGAGCTGTTCGATCGCCCTAAAGGGGCCACGGTCTTTACCAAACTCGACCTGAGGGCGGCATATAACCTGGTAAGGATCAAGGCGGGCGATGAGTGGAAGACCGCGTTTAACACCAGGACCGGTCATTACGAATCCTTGGTTATGCCCTTTGGGTTGTGCAATGCGCCCGCAGTCTTTCAGGAATTCATCAACGATGTTTTCCGTGACCTGTTGCAGCAGTGTGTGGTAGTCTATTTGGATGACATCTTGGTATATTCTGAATCCATGGAGGCCCACATTCTGGATGTCAGACGAGTGTTGCAACGGTTACGAGAGAACAAGCTGTTCGGTAAGCTTGAGAAATGCGAATTTCACCGATCCCAGGTAACCTTCTTAGGTTACATCATTTCCGCTGAGGGGTTCTCCATGGATCCTGAGAAGGTTTCGGCTGTCTTACAGTGGCCCCAGCCCAGTGGTCTTCGTTCCCTGCAGCGCTTTTTGGGCTTCGCCAATTATTATCGGAAGTTCATCAGGGACTTTTCCATGCTGGCCAAGCCTCTCACGGATCTGACCAGGAAGGGCAGTAATTCCCAGGTCTGGCCGCTTGAGGCCATCCGAGCTTTTGAGGCCCTAAAGTCCGCCTTTGTGTCGGCTCCGATTCTGTCGCATCCCAACCCTGGGTTGCCCTTTGTCCTCGAGGTGGACGCGTCTGAGACGGGAGTAGGCGCCCTTCTGTCTCAGCGTAGAACACCAGAGGGTCCTCTGCTTCCTTGTGGGTTTTACTCCCGGAAACTGTCTTCCGCGGAGTGCAACTATCAGATTGGTGACAGGGAGTTATTGGCCATCGTGCAGGCCCTTAAAGAATGGAGGCACTTGCTCGAGGGTTCGGTGGTTCCGGTTCTCATCCTGACGGACCACAAGAATCTGACCTACCTTTCTGAGGCCAAGAGATTGACACCACGTCAGGCCAGATGGGCTCTGTTCTTGTCACGTTTTAATTACGTGGTCTCCTACCTACCCGGTTCCAAGAACATCAGGGCGGATGCCTTATCACGGCAGTACTCCGAGCTGTCCAGGGAGGAGTCGATTCCGACTTCGGTCATACCTCCGAATCAGATCCTGGCCGCCATTCGCACCAGCCTGACCTCTCCCCTGGGTGAGCAGATTTTGGCGGCTCAATCTGGTGCTCCCTCTGGGAGACCCAACGGCAGATGTTTTGTGCCTGAGGAGTTGCGCACTCGGTTGTTGCGAACCTACCATAACTCCAAGACCGCGGGGCATCCTGGAAAGAATCAGCTGTCCTGGGCTGTTTCACATCTGTTCTGGTGGCCTTCCCTACGTTCCGACATCGCCGCATATGTAGCGGCATGCTCCGTTTGTGCCCAGAGTAAGTCCCCTCGGCACCTTCCGTTGGGCCTTCTGCAACCCATAGCCACCGGGGAGCGCCCATGGTCACACCTGGGGATGGATTTCATTGTGGACCTCCCTGCATCCCGAGGCCATACGGTCATTCTCATGATTGTGGATCGGTTTTCCAAAATGTGCCACTGTGTTCCTCTCAAGAAGTTACCCTCTGCACAAGAGTTGGCCACGATTTTTGCCAGGGAGGTCTTCCGGTTGCACGGTTTGCCTAAGGAGATTGTGTCGGATCGGGGGAGTCAGTTTGTGTCCAGGTTCTGGCGCGCCTTTTGCTCCCAGTTGGGGATTCATCTCTCCTTCTCCTCGGCCTACCACCCTCAGTCCAATGGGGCCGCAGAACGATCCAATCAGGCCTTGGAGCAATTCCTTCGTTGCTATGTCTCCGATCACCAAGACAATTGGGTTGACCTCCTGCCTTGGGCTGAGTTTGCCAGGAACACGGCGGTGAACTCTTCCTCTGGGACGTCTCCCTTCATGGCCAATTATGGGTTCCAACCTGCCGTGTTACCGGAGGTATTCTCTCCCCAGGATATTCCGGCTGTGGAGGATCACCTTTCCGTCCTACGTGCTTCTTGGGTACAGATCCAGAAGTCCCTTGAGGTCTCTGCGCAGCGCCAGAGACTCCAGGCTGATCGCAGACGAGCGCCTGCTCCTTCCTACCAGGTCGGAGACCGTGTATGGTTGTCCACCCGCAACCTCAACCTTCGAGTGCCCACTCCCAAGCTGGCGCCTCGCTTTGTTGGTCCCTTCCGAGTGCTTCGCAGGGTAAACCCGGTAGCCTATGCCCTTGCGCTTCCTCCTGGCATGCGGATCTCCAACGTGTTTCATGTCTCCCTGTTGAAGCCACTGGTGTGTAATCGTTTCACTTCCTCGGTTCCTCGGCCTCGTCCGGTCCAAGTGGGCAATCGTGAGGAATATGAGGTGAGCAATATCCTGGACTCACGCCTGGTCCGCGGTCGGTTGCAGTTTTTGGTCCATTGGCGTGGTTATGGTCCAGAGGAGCGTTCCTGGGTTCCCTCCGCAGATGTCCATGCTCCTGCCTTGCTCCGAGCCTTCCACGCACGCTTCCCTCAGAAACCGTTTTGTGCTCCGCGGAGGAGGGGCCCTTGAGGGGGAGGTACTGTCATGGTCTTACCTGCTTGCTGCTCTCCTTCGTTTGACATGTGCTGGCGGCCATCTTGGTTTCTGGGTTTCTTGTAGCCTTCCACCCTGCGGCTCCTCCTTCCCCTGGGAGGAGCTGGATGCCTAGCTCATATATATAGGAGGTCTGTGGCTTCAGTTCCTTGCTTGGTCCTCTTGTGTTCACATGCTTCTAAGACTGCTGCTGCTTCTGGTTCCTGATCCTGGCTTCGTCTGACTACCCTGCTGGTTCCTGATCCTGGCTTCGTCTGACTACCCTGCTGGTTCCTGATCCTGGCTTTGTCTGACTACCCTGCTGGTTCCTGATCCTGGCTTCGTCTGACTACCCTTCTGGTTCCTGACCTCTGGCTTCGCAAAGACTCTGCTCGGTTTCACCATCCGTTTGGACTTTTGCTTTACAGCTTTATTTTCAATAAAGCCTTCTTATTTTCACTTATCTCTTGTTGTACGTCTGGTTCATGGTTCCGTGACAGGAAGTCGCCCTTGCGGTGGAACGCATCAGGACCGGAAGTTGCATTCCATAGGCCGGAAATCAGCCTGGCCGTAGAGCGCAAGAAGTAACTGAGCAACGGGCCTAGCAGGCTGGATGTCAGAGAGGACGGTGGGGTAAAGGGAAACCTTAGAAGGGACTTTAGCGAAAGGGAATTGTAAGACAAGAATGTGACACAAAAAGGCCAATAATAAAGAAAATGGAAAGCACAATAAGAAGATAAAATGATGAAGATAAAATGAAGTAGGAGAACTGTGAATGGGAAAACAGAAAAATAAGAGGAAGCAGGGAAGGATATAGGGGGAACTAAAAGGGGAGAAAAGAGGACAAAAGATGTGGCAGATCAACATAAAAGGATACCCTTGTGCGGCACGTCGTCCCACAAGGAGATCAGGGGGCCTAGAACCAAAAGAGATATGTGTCAGTAATGTACAAATATCACAACAGTCCAAACCATAAAGATTGTAAGACAAAGCCAATAAATGTAATAAAGGACCGCTAGCCCTAATCAATGTATGTATCAAAATATGTATCAGAACATGCACAAATTGGCAATTAAATAAGATTTTGTACCTCATACTCCCTATTCATGCCTTTAGGAGTGAGGGTTTGTAATGTATGTAATCCAATACGCCTCTCTAAGTTTGAGTGTTTTAATTCTGTTACTTCCCCTTCTTAGAGGTGGAACTTATTCAATTATCTGGAATTTCAGTTGGGCTATGGAATGTCTGGCTTCATAAAAATGAGAAGGGAACGGCAAGAGTAGTTTTTGGCGTCTAATGGTGGATTTATGTTGACAGATTCTGTCTTTCACCTTTTGGGAGGTTTCCCCTACATACGCTAAGCTGCACGAACATTTAATGAGGTACACAACATAATCTGAGTTGCAGGTGAAAAATCCACGGATATCAATCAATTTCCCCGTGTGTGGGTGAGTTATAACAGAACCTTTTTGTATGTTGGAGCATTGGAAACAGCGGAGACACGGAAATGTGCCTCTCCTCTAGGTCTGTAGGAACAGTTGTTTAGGTAAGCGGGTGCCAGGACCTTCATCTGCTCTTACCAGAACATCTCGCAGGTTTTTTGGCCTGCGGTTGCAGGGCAGTATAGGATTACTAAATTCCTCTATTTTTGGATAGGCTTTTTTTAGTAGTGGCCAATGACTATGGATAATATTGAGAACTTTCACCACACTAGAATGAAAGGTATGGACAAAGGGAATACATTTAGACACATTAGTATATTTTTGTTTGTTTTGCACTGGGATTGTCAAGGTGTGTGATGGGTAACCACGGTCCTTGAACCGTTGTCTGATTTCCTCAATCCGTTGCCCTCGGGTTAAAGGGTCTTCAACTATGGTCTGTATCCTTTTAAGCTGTGAGTTTGGGAGGGACTTATTTGTGGTTGGAGGATGGAAACTAGTGAAGTGGAGTAAGTTGTTTCTATCTGTTGGTTTATGGTACAAATCTGTGGTAAATTTGCCTGAGGGGTTTTTAATGACTACCGTGTCTAGGAAGTTGATGGAAGACTCGTCATAATGGATAGTGAATTGTAAAGCGGGAAAGATGGAATTCAGGAAATTATGAAAGATAAGTAAATTTTCATGTGGTCCCCTCCAGATACAAAAGATATCGTCAATGTGTCTTTTCCAAATTCAATGTGGGCCCTAAAGAGCTGGTTAGTGTAAATATTGGTCTCTTCAAAGTCTGCCACATAGCAGTTTGCGTAGGCCGGGGTCACGTTGGACCCCATCGTGGTCCCTTGTTTTTGTAAGTAGAAGACGTCTTGAAACATAATAAAGTTGTTGCGAAGTACCATCCGAAGGAGATCAAGACACAGGGCAATCACCTCTTTATGTAACTCAGTATTCGTCAACATTTTTTTCACCGCATAAATACCCTTGTCATGATGTATAGATATATACAAGCTGGCCACATCCCAGGTCACTAAGATAATATCAGGTGTTAAAGTGTCAATTTGTCTAATTGTTTGGAGAAAAGATGTGTCAAGTGAAAGGGTTCTGCTTCTGTTTGCACCCTGATTCCTCCTTCATCCCCAATGACAGGCGCCTGGAGAGCTATATCAATGACACACACACAGTATGGTGTCTGAAACAGCTCTGATTTTATCTTAACAATACGGCCTTTTATACCTACATACATATAGGAAACAGATGTGGTACACATATACAATGGTGCTGAGTAGAAACAATTCCTTATATGGAAATAAGGCTAGTGTATATACATTCACCCTCTAGTATGATGTCACCCAACATCCTGTCATTCATACAGATCATATAGCTTATTCTATTTAACCCTTCATTAAAGTAGGAAAGACTTTGTTTCTTTGACCAGGGGTGTGAGGATCTTTTCGAGAAATATGGACAGGGGGATAAAGTGGAATCTGTGGACGCTACTATGGGGCGTCCTGGTGGATTATGTAAATCTTTGTGAATTTTAGGTACAGTATAGAATACAGGTATTATTGGGTATGGTTGTGTTAGAAAATCAAATGTGGAATTGCCAATGACCTTCGTAGAGAGATAGTGTCGGAGGATATTGTTGATGTGGGTGGTGATGGTAAAGGATGGGTTATTGGTGAGTTTCTGATAGACTGTAGTATCATTAAGTTGGCGTTGTATTTCAGAAACATATTGTGCCTTGTCCATAATGACCAACGCCCCACCCTTGTCTGCAGGCTTGAAGACTAATTTGTTCGATTTCCTAAGGGAATTGAGTGCCTGTCTTTCTATGTTGGTGAGATTATTATATTTGTACTTCCCTTATTTAATGTGGCTTCTGAATAAGTTAATGTCCCTCTGGACCAAGTTTATAAATGTTTTCAACGCTGGTTTATTTTTAGGTGGCATATATGTGCTTTTAGTGCGCAGACCTAGATCAACAGAAGAGATTAAGGACTTTTCTCTTGTGTTATTATTAATAGTTTTAGTAGTCTCAGAAAAATTTGTTTTGAGCCGAATGTTTCTAAAGAATCGCTGTAGATCCAGGTCTAATTGAAACGTGTTCAGAGGGTAGGAGGGACAAATAGACAAACCTTTTTGCAAGAGGTCTAGCTCTGCTGGATTAAGGGAGATAGAGGAAATGTTT
This sequence comes from Bufo bufo, assembly GCF_905171765.1. Taxonomy (NCBI): domain Eukaryota; kingdom Metazoa; phylum Chordata; class Amphibia; order Anura; family Bufonidae; genus Bufo; species Bufo bufo. The sequence continues at coordinate 184,771,913 of NC_053391.1, read as the reverse complement.
ACTACCAGAGATTGGGACGGGGGACAGACATGGTCTACCTGGGAACGTGTGGTGACGGATGAGGCTTGTTGGGTCGAAGATATGCCAGTTCTTTGTTGTATCACTGAGGGCAAGGACCTAAAACTTAACTTTTATTTATAATCACAATAAAATAAAATTACAACTTGGATCAAGCATCCTAATTGGTGCGTAGAAAGCTATCAACGGTAAACGAAGGGCGGTAAAAGGCTGAGAAACTGGGATACAGGGAATAACTATCAAAATTGCAGAAGGCCTGGATGGTAAGGTGTGTCTTTTTGCTGATGACACAAAGATTTGTAACAGGGTTGATGTTCCTGGAGGGATACACCAAATGGAAAAGGATTTAGGAAAACTAGAGGAATGGTCAAAAATCTGGCAACTAAAATTTAATGTTGATAAGTGCAAGATAATGCACCTGGGGCGTAAAAACCCAAGAGCAGAATATAAAATCAGTGATACAGTTCAAACCTCAGTATCTGAGGAAAGGGATTTAGGGGTCATTTTTTCAGAAGACTTAAAGGTAGGCAGACAATGTCATAGAGCAGCAGAAAATGCTAGCAGAATGCTTGGGTGTATAGGAAGAGGCTTTACAAGTAGAAAGAGGGAGGTGCTCATGCCGCTCTACAGAGCACTAGTGAGACCTCATTTGGAGTATTGTGCGCAGTACTGGAGACCATATCTCCAGAAGGATATTGATACTTTGGAGAGAGTTCAGAGATGAGCTACTAAACTAGTACATGGATTGCAGGATAAAACTTACCAGGAAAGATTAAAGGACCTTAACATGTATAGCTTGGAAGAAAGACGAGACAGAGGGAAAAAGATAGAAACTTTTAAATACATAAAGGGAATCAACAAGGTAAAAGAGGAGAGAATATTTAAAAGAAGAAAAACTGCTACAAGAGGACATAGTTTTAAATTAGAGCGGCAAAGGTATAAAAGTAATATCAGGAAGTATTACTTTTCTGAGAGAGTAGTGGATTCATGGAATAACCTTCCTGCAGAAGTGGTAGCTGCAAATACAGTGAAGGAGTTTAAGCATGCATGGGATAGGCATAAGGCCATCCTTCATATAAGATAGGGCCAAGGGCTATTCATAGTATTCAGTATAATGGGCAGACTAGATGGGCCAAATGGTTCTTATCTGCCGACACATTCTATGTTTCTAAACTTTCCCTCCACAGCTGCTCAGCCAGAGATACACCTTAATGGTAGGTGTACTCTGTCCGCGTACCTAGGACTGAACTGTCCTTGAAAAGACCCTTTTACAAGATGTAATTACAAGATGTATCCCAATTTCACAGGTTCCAAAGTGTTTCCCCCTCTTAATGCAACAGAGGGTTCATCAGGGGACAATACTTGAATGGGTCAATACAGAAAAAGTGTTCGGTCTCTTAATGGACTAACAGCGCATTGATATAGGGGCAAGTTCTTTGGCCTCTCCGGGCTCCTCTAGGTCTCTGCTGGTTATTATGTCTGTCGCGATGTGAGAAATCCTCACTTGAATTGGACCGCTAAGAGTCCACGGATGCTGATCCTCCTCCTGGTCGTTGGTTGCAGAATGAAGTGTCCGGCCAGTTATACACCCGGTTATTGCGGTAGTCCTCTGTATCCCTGAGGACAGGGCCGATCCTACACGGGGTGCAGTGGGTGCCCCGCACCCCAGCGCTGTCACCCGAAAGGCGCCGAGCGAGCCGCCGGGACTTTTTTTTTTTTGACTTTTTTTTTTTTTTAAGCCGAGCAGCCGAGCCGCCGATTCGCCGAGGAATCTGCGAGCCGAGCAGGATGTCAGTGACGACGTGACGTCAGAGCCCGCGGCGCGCCGCCTCTGCGGCTGGAGATCATATAGCTCCGCTCGGCTCCACCCACCTCTGCCATCTTCAGACAGCGTGGTAGCTAGGAGGCAGAGGAGGGACTGGAGCGAGCGGACAGCGGAGCATTTTAAAGCTGCTGCTGCCTGATTCAGCTGAGCTGATTGAGCCTGCCCAGTGCCTTGAATGCCTTCTGCCTGGTCTGGCTAGACAGACTGAGTGGCGTGCCATCGATCTGATCATCTGCCTGCTGGCTGCTGCAGTGCCTTGCGAAGTGGGTGCTGACTGCACCTGACCTGGCTGGCTTCCCTGGCTGCACCCTGTGTGTAAGTAATACTGTTACTGTGTGCCATTAAATGCAACCATTGTGCCCATCAAACTGCAGCCACTGTGCCCATCAACATGCAGCCACTGTGCCCATCAAAATGCAGCTACTGTGCCCATCAAAATGCAGCTATTGTGCCCATCAAAACACATACTGTGGCCATAAAAACACAGCCACTGTGCTGTGCCTGTCAAATGCAGCCACTGTGCCCGTCCAAACGCAGCCACTGTGCCCATCAAACGCAACCACTGTGCCCGTCAAACGCAGCCACTGTGCCCGTCCAAACGCAGCCACTGTGCCCGTCCAAACGCAGCCACTGTGCCCGTCAAAATGCAGCCACTGTGCCCATCAAAATTCAGGTCACAAAGAGGGCCTCTGTTAGAGAGCCCCCCCTCCAGGATCCTTTAGACCCCATTGTAGTTGCCTAATATATCCCACCCCTTGACATGTGTCATTGTAATAATATAATCAATGCTATTCACTTCACCTGTCAGTGGTTTTAATGTTGTGGCTGATCAGTGTAGTATACATTTGCTTTTCCCCTTAGATGTCTAGCAAAAAAACAAAGTTATCAGGATGTCAATACAAGCAACGCCGAAAAAGAAAGGAAGAAGCTTTGAAAAAAATTACTTCTTCTATTACAAGCTTCTTACAGCCACAGTCTTCATTAAGCAGTGGTCAAGATTCCCTTTGCACTGATGCATCAACATCAAGCAAAGAGTTAAGGTCCAGGTCCAGGGCCATAGAAACATTGTAAAGGGGAGGAGTTAGTAAGATAACCACGCCCATGTGGGGGCGCCAGAAATATTTCTGCACCCAGGCGCCTGTGACCCTAGGATCGGCCCTGCCTGAGGAATATTCTCCCCTGATACCTACTGCGGCACAGGTAAGTCCAACATAGGAGTTTATGGCCTCTACATCCAATTGTATATTTAAGATGGAGTGTTCATTGGTCCATAGAGAGGATCTAATGGTCAGCTATATTAAGCAGATTTGTCAAACCTGGTTCACTGTATCCATTATCTTCTCCTGCGCACCTATGATACCTTTTTCCTCATGGACCAGGACACTACTTATTATATCCAGATTCATCTTTGACCATGTTATTTTGTCTGTAATTTTACCTTAATTCTTTATCAGATGCACCGGGAAATGTAACCAGTGTCCAGGTCCTTTTGTTATAGTTTTACCATAATTTTGCAGTGTTCACTACCAAGACAATTTGTATTCAGCATAACACTTGTGGTAATTAGGAGCATATTCTTTTTTGGTATTCACAGCCTTCTTTTGTGTTATGTCAGTTATTGTATTGTAATTTTTCTTTGATTGTTGTATGATTGTATTTGTTTCATTGCACTTTCAGTGTCTGATGAAGGCCTGCGTGCTGAAAACGTTAACACACGTACTGCCGCATGATTCCTATGTACTCAGCATTAAAAGCATCTTTGGTTCAAGATAAACTGCTGTGATCTGTTATCTGTAACTGGGGTGGGAACCCTATACACAGCAAACATCAAGCTGTGTGACAAAGCTTTGAGAATCGTAAACATATAAATAGTCAGAGCTTGAAACCCAGAGGAGGCAAGGAAGGGAAAGCAAAAAATAGAAAAGGTGTCACGGTGGACAGGATACAAGATGCACATAATATAAACAAACAAGTGTCTAGGCAAGAAGCTGGGGATGAAGGTCACCTCCTGACAAATCCCTACCAGCTCTTTCTAGACTTCTATTCCCACGTTCAGACCCTGAAGGTGGGAATGACCGTGTCCCCGTGCCTAGGCTGAAGATACCCTAAAATCCCTAAGATGGTGAAAGGGGGAAAGATGCAGCCTGCTCCCTCAGGACCTGGAGGGGGCAGGCGTCTCTCTAACAGCCTAGACAGACAACCACAAGAAAGCAACACCAACTTATCTTTTACTGAGCAGGAACAGCAAATCCTTCCTTCCTTCCTCTGAGCCAGACAAAAGCTATAACCCGCATAGGACACTGGGAGTGGGCGTAATTTAAACTCAAACCAATGACCCCACCCAGTGCACCTGAAGGGAGGCGGATATAGCTCAACTCCAAACAAAAACAAAAGGCTACACACGTGCTGCTAATCTGGCAGACCTCCGCACATAGCTTGAGCAGGGCATGACAAAAGGTAGAAGAGACTGAAGGAACTAGAGGGAAACCACTAAGAGGACACCAAGGAGTCCATCACCTAGAAGTTCCAGGATCAAGACGCCTTCTGCACAACACCACTCATTTTTCTTAGTTTGTTGTATGATTATATTTGTGTCTGATGAAGGCTTGCATGCCGAAAACGTTAACACACGTACTGCCGCATGATTTTTATGTACTCAGCATTGAAAGCATCTTTGGTTCAGGATAAACTGCTGTGATGTGTTATTATCTATTTATATGTTTAAGAGCTAGTTCCAGAGCTATATGATATGATATACCTTGACAGGTTCTTATTGGTTGTTTGTGTTAGCTCTCTAGCACTTTCCTGGTAAATTCCTGGCATGCCTGATGGAAGAAACTAGAATTAGATGCTTCTAGCACCACTCGCCTGAACGTTCAGGACTTTATTGACTAAGAGACAGTTGTTGTTGTTTTTTATATGCTTATGGTGTTTGACTAGTTGAACCCTATCTTGATATCACTAAATAGCCCTAGAGGTCAAAAGCTGAGACATTACAATAGATGGGAATGTATGCAGTGATATCAAATAATACAAAAACAAATAATTAAAAATCTTACAACAGTTTTTTTTGGGCCACTTCACCTCTCCCTAACTGTTAATAGCAATATCAGATAGGTGGGGGTCCAACATCTGGCACCACTGTAGATCAGCTGTTTGACGAGGAGGCGGTGCTCCATGTGAGCGCCGCTTCCTTGTCCTTACTCTACACCTTGTCTCCTGTGCAGTGGCGACGTAGTTTAATTACAAGCACTGGAGCGAGTACTTGTGTTGTGATCACACTTCACTTCCGAGATGAAGTGCAGTGGTAATGAAGAGAAAGCGGCGCTCGTATGGAGCTAACTAGCATCTTAAAATGGTAAAACTTCAGTTAGGAAGTTGTAGAACGTTTTATTTATGCAGTGATTTTATTACTTACTTGAAACAGGTCAACCCTCTAATCTTCTTACTATAAACCCTATAGAAGAAGGGACTATATTGCCATGTAGATTATCGTTAATTCAGTTTATCTGCAGCTCATGACCTTTTTCTGTCGCACTATAGAAATAAACCAAATCTGTATTATAGATATGACAATACATATTGTCCCTGTTGCTCAGAAATCACTAAGTGGGACAAATATCTGATGAGCTTCAGTGAAGGAAAAATGTAGAGCAAGAACGTATATAGGACAGTATGCATACGAGTAACAGTTTGAGTCAAAGCACCATTAAAGGGGTTGTCACACTTCAGCAAATAGCATTTATCATGTAGAAAAAGTTAATACAAGGCACTTACTAATGTATTGTTATTGTCCATATTGCCTCCTTTGCTGGCTTCATTCATTTTTCCATCACATTATACACTACTTATTTCCAGTGCTTGCACTAGACTGGGAGCGCTCATAGGCATGCATGCATAGCAACACCCATCCTGGACACCTCGTGTGTCTGCCCTACAGTAGTGGCCATAACACCTTGGAAATGAGAAGTGTATAATATGATGGACAAATGAATCAAGCCAGCAAAGGAGGCAATATGGACAATCATAATACATTAGTAAGGGCCTTGTAATTACTTTCTCCACAGGATAAATGCCATTTGCTGAAGTCAGACAACCCCTTTAAGGGTATATTTACCCACAGCAGATTTGTTCCCGTAATTTATCTTTTTGGTCTTCCATTACTCATACATTAAAGGGGTTATCCGACCCTTTACAAATGATGGCCTATTCTCAGGATATGCCATCACTGTCAGATCGGCGGGGTTCAACACCCCACACCCACGTTGATCAGCTGTTCTAAAGTACCTCTGGCACAGGAACTACACAGCTCCATCCACTGTGCTGGTGTCAGAGCTAGGTACTGCAGTGCTGCTCCCACTGAAGTGAATAGGAGCAGCACTACAGCAAAACCAACTGAAAACTGGAGTGCACTAATGATACATATTTCTCTCTTTAAGTTTCTGAGAAAAGAAATAAACTCCAAGCAATTCTTCATGAGTGGCAGACTAGCGAAGATTCAGAACATTACCTCTTCGGTCACTTAGACAACCATCTAATCTAAACCAGCTGACTGTGAGGTGTCTCCTGAACAAAGCAGCAGAAAAAGGCCACACATTGCTGTGATGGATGAACTTGCTCGGATACAACATTAGTCCTTTAATAATGCACATATTTTTCTACGTGCTAGTTAAAGAGAAGCTGAAATGTTGTTATAGAGCAGGTGGAGCTCAGCAGAATGATATGTACAGTAGTTTTGTTAAAGAAGTTACAATATAACTTTTAATTCCCATTCATTCAGGGCTTATAAGTCTGGTGGGTGGTTTTATCAGTGATACGTTTACTTGTATAACTGTGCATACAGAGATAGCAGTCGATTACTGATTAGACCTCCCAGTGGACTCCTGACCATAGAAATAGCTGAGATTTCAAAGAATATAACACTAAACTATATATTAACGTTCTCAGGCTCAATCTAACAAGTTCCTCTTAGTTGATTATAACTTTTTGTTTTATTTAGGATTTGTTCATGACTTGTTTTGCTTTTACATTTAACAAGGTAAAGGCCTGACGTATGCCACAATTTGCCATACAATGGTTAACCACAGGCCCCAATGTTAAAAATACCCATATATTGCATTGTATGATGTTTTTGGTGGTGATAATCAGACAGAAGATTGCCTATTATGTAATATAAGGTTGACTAAAACTTTACACCAATACATATACAAACAATATTTCAAGGTAGAGTGTTAGATAGTTAAAACATAACTTTTACTAAAGAAATTAACCCCTTCAGTACCAAGCCAGTTTTCACCTTCCTGCCCAGACCATTTTTTGTAAATCTGACATGTGTCACTTTATGTGGCAATAACTTTGGAACACTTTTACTTATCCAAGCCATTCTGAGATTGTTTTATCGTGACACATTGTACTTCATGACAGTCATAAATTTGAGTCAATATATTTCACCTTTATTTAGGAAAAATCCCCAAATTACCAAAAAATTTGAAAAATTAAAAATGTAAAAAATTTCTATTTCTCTGCTTTTAAAACAGAAAGTGATTCCTCATAAAATATTTATAACTTAGCATTCCCCATCTGTCTACTTTATGTTGGCATTATTTTGAAAATGTAATTTTTTAGGACTTTAGTTGAGACAAATATTCTCTTTGTTGATGAAAACAACATTACTTGACTCAATTTGTGACATATTGTGTTTTTTTTAATTTATGTTCTTCGATAAAATTTTCTTTATTCATTATACTGTAACCTGAAAATATTTAACATTCTTGCTACATCTAACTGTTTATATATCACCAATACTTTGATGCAATTAAAAAATCTTGTAATCCTCTTTATTGCTCTATACATAAATTTGATCCAATGTTATGTATGTAAAATATTCTAAAAACTCCTAATAAAAATCATTTTGAAAGAAGGCTTAGAATTTTAGAAGCAAGAACATTTTCAAAACCCACTTTTTTCAAGGACCAGTTCAGTTAAGAAGTCACTTTGTGACTAGTAGAAACCACCCATAAATTATGCCACTTTAGGAACTACAGCCCTCAAGTTATTTAAAACTTATTTTACAAACTTTGTTATCCCTTTAGGTAGTCTACAAGAATTAAAGGAACTTGGCAGATTTTCCATTTTAATCCAGTTTTTTTCTGTAACATCTCAAGGGTTAACAGCCACACAAAACTCAATATCTATTACCCTGATTCTACGGTTTACAGAAACACGGTGGCGGTAAACTGCTGTGAGGGCACATGGCAGGGTGCAAAAGAAAAGGAGTGCTGTATGATTTTTGGAAGGCAGATTTTGCTGGGCTGGTTTTTAGACACCATGTCCCATTTGAAGCCCCCTGATGTACTCTACAGTTGAAACATCCAAAAAGTGACCCCATTTTGGAAACTATGGGATAAGGTGACAGTTTTATTGATACTATTTTGGGGTACATATGATTTTTGATCGCTCTATAGTACGCTTTTTTTGAGGCAAGGTAACCATAAAATGTTTTGTTTTTACAATGTTCATCTGACAGGTTATATCATATGCTATTTTTATAGTGCAGGTTGTTACGGACGCGACAATATCAAATATGTCTCCTTTTTTTTTTCAGTTTTACATAAAGCATTTTTTTTTTAAATAATGTTTTTGTGTCTCCATTTTCTGAACGCCATATTTTTTTTATTTTTCTGCTGTCTTTTGCAGGGGTTCGTTTTTTGCAGGAAGAGTTGATGTTTTTATTGGTACATTGATTTTTATTTTTGGGTACATGTGATTTTTTGATCATTTAATATTAAACTTTATGGGGCAAGGTGACCCCAAAAATTGGTTGTTTTGGCAAAGTTTATTTTTTTACAGCGTTCCCCTTAGGGGCAATACCTAATATGTATACTTTTTTAAACTTATTTAAGTTTCACACAATAAAATCATTTTTGCAACAAAAAAATAATGTTTCAGTGTCTTCATTATCTGAGAGCCATATTATTATTTTTTTTTGGGTGATTGTCTTATGTAAGGGCTCTTTTTTTGCAGAATGAGATGATGGTTTCTTTGGTACTATTTTGTGGTGCATATGTCACGGCTGTGTCAAGGGCGGTGTTGTTCGCCATGACACGTTAGCCGTTCATGCTTGTTGCCATGGCCAATGTGTTGTTGCAGCATGTTGGTGCCTCCTCCTTTCGCCTGGGTCCTTTCCTGTCTGGTGCTAGAGAGGTAACTACCTGGCTGGGTGTGGCCACTAGGTGTTAATTTTGCCTGTGGCTTCCAGGCTGGAGTCAGTTGTCCTCCAGCCTTAGTGTTTGTTGGAGTTGCTCCTGTCCTGTATATTAAAACAAATTGTGTATACCACTCTTAGTGTTAGTTAAACGTGGTATAAAGTTACACCCAAATCATGCAGAAAAAATATTTGTAAACTGGGATTATTTAAAACGTAACCTTTACTAGGTCATTTAAAATATTAAGTCACACTAGGTGAGAGACGACAAAGACAACAATAATTCCTCCGCTGCATCAATTCATATTCATATTCCGTTAAGAACTAATAAAAAGAAAAGATGGGTGGATCTCACCTCGTCTGGGCGGGGTCCAACTGTGAAGGATGGTCCTGGCGATGGTTTAGCCGCGGACCAATGTGACCAGGTGCTGTTGTGGTATTGGCACAATATATATCCTGAAAGGCCCTATTGTGGCTTTCCTGCCTGCCTAGGGGGATAGGGACTCAAGCCTGCCTACCACAATGGAGCACCCGCCCCGACAGGGGCGACCCCACACCGAGCCTTTCCCTCAGTATGGGTCTGCATACCTAATAAGCCCTAATTATAACGCCCTACATGCCATGTTTCTGTCACTTCTGGACATCATCAGGGGACTCCGTATGTATATTCAAGGGCAACTACAAATAAAAGTTATAAACAGACACTCAATACAGGTCACCAATTAATGAGCACCGCATACAAAGTGGCTAGTTAACAGCCACAATTTACTTACTCAGAATCAAGGTGAGTTTGGCTCTTGTCCTCACTGATGCAGGGGAAGTGTCCCTTGTCAGTCCATGTCTCACCCAACATAACAGTAGTTTGGGTGAGCATTGAATGGTCATTAGCCGCCTCCTCTTATACCTCTACCTCAGCTGCGTGTACGCCCCCCGTGATCAATTGACTCACCTGTCCAGGTATCGTGGAACGCATGTATTTCAACGTGGAACGCACGCCGCTCGCGTGCGTTCCACCGGACCGGAAGTCAGCGTCACATGATGCGGCTAAACCGGAAGTGAGGTCGGAGCCTAAGTCAGAGTGTTGCTGTTGCATAGCAACTGCTAGGCTCATGACACTTGGCCTCCGTAGCAGGCACTTGATACCTTGCCTGTCATTTTCATAAATGCACAATCGCATTACAGATATTATTTGGCATTACCACCGTGTATAGGCTCCTCCCCTTTCAAACACTGACCGGTTCTTAGGCCAGAATACCTGAGCATGATCATATTATAATGCTATTTTTTAGGTGATTCCACCATCGCGTCCTTTGCGCTCATGGTTTAAAAGGTGACAGCATTAGAACTGGAGATCATTATCCAGTCAAAGAAAGCCCACTTCTTATCAATTGCACTATATGTAAACACAGTGGGATGTATCCACCATCATAACCCATATGCTCAGATGGGACAGCGTCTAGTCTGAGGATCATCCTGAACACTTATGGGGGAGGGGCGGAGGGATGGAAGAGGGGAATGTAAGCCGCGGTTGGCGGATTCCCTCTCTGTTATTTACATTCTTGTCCATCATCCCATCCCATGCGTCCATAGATGTCCATGAGAAGAGGGGCACGGCAAATATCCCTCCATAATTGTTGAGCTTTAAATGTACGTCACAAAAAACAGCAAAAGCTTTGCTGTTCGTTTAAACCAAATGGATGGACTGTTTTGAGATAGAAGATCCATTTAGCCTCGCATTGCAGGATCCTTCTATCAAAATCACCTCCTCTGGTACCAGGTTTAATTTTTTCAATTCCAGAGAAGGATAGACAGTCCGGTCTCCCTCCATGTTTGGTGTTAACGTGACGTGCCACCGATGTGTCTTTTTCGTTTCTTATATCGCTCAAATGTTCTCCTATTCTCCTCCTAAACTCCCTACCAGTCTTCCCAATATACTCTTCGCCACATTCGCATGTAATCTTGTACACCAGACCTGTGCTTCTGCAGTTATTAAAGTCCGTAATTGTATAGACTTTATTTGTGTTGTTGCTCCTGAATGACTTCGCTTTGACCATAAAGGGGCACGCCACGCATCTACCACATTTGTGGTTTCCACTGATGCCTCTTTCCAGCCAAGTCTTAGGCTTGGGCCCTGATGTATAATGGCTGTGTACCAGCATATCGCGGATGCTTCTGCCCCGTCTGTAAGTGATGCTGGGGTACCCCTTTATGGCCCCGCGAACATCAGGATCCATTAAGAGCACGTGCCAATGTTTTGAGATGATATCTCTGATACCTGAGGAACAACCATTAAAGGTACTAATAAGACGGATCTCTCTGTCATCACTGGGGCTATTGTTTGCAGGAGCATCTGTTCTTGGCGTCAGGAGAGACACTCTGTCCTTGTTCAGGGCGGTCTGGTAAGCTGGTGTAAGCACACACACTGGATAGCCGCGGTCCAAAAAGCGGGTTTTTAAGTCGCCCGCCTGTCTCACGAAATCCTCAGAGCTACGAGCAATTTCGTCTAAGACGCAGGTACTGACCTCTTGGTATTCCCTTCCTGAGGGGGTATGGATGTATGGATATTTTAAATGACCTAGTAAAGGTTACGTTTTGAATAATCCCAGTTTACAAATATTTTTTCTGCATGATTTGGGTGTAACTTTATACCACGTTTAACTAACACTAAGAGTGGTATACACCATTTGTTTTATTCTAATTGGTACATATATCAGATATGGCAGGATTTCTGAGTACAGGCTTTGACTCTGATAGCTGGCTGACTGAGGCCAAGGAAGTTTTCTCTGATAGAGTATTCTGCCAGAGGAAATACGTTCCATCATATGGTGCCGCATTTAAAGAACTTGAAAAAGTATATAAGGAACAGATAGTCTCGTGGTGGGAGGTACAAAGCCTTGAACACTATCTAGAAAATAATATTGTTCCACGTGGTTTGCGCATTAATCTGACACCCGCGACTCGATGCAGAAATGCTTCACTAATGAGCAAATGAGAATCTGAGGCTACTAGTAGCTCATTAAGGTTCATGAGACTCCTTATTGATCAGGAGCGACAGACTCTGACAGGACTTGAGAGTAAATTACGAGAACAGATAGTCATTACACAAACCTTTGCACAGGAAACGGATTTTGGGACAAAGGAGAAACAACTCCAGACCTCTCTAGACAAGTTCCAGTACCATCTTAAGGAACGTAAACATAAACAGTTTACCCGAGATCTAGCTGATTTCAAAGAAAATAAAGTATACGTTCAAACAGTTGAAAGGAGGAGAGTAACTGAAAGAGACACCGATATCTCATCAACTGAGACGGATCTGTCAGGATCAGAAAAAGATCATTATACAGGTAATCGGAAAAATTTAACTAAAGGTCGTGGGCGTGGTAGGAAAAATAACCGGGGGGGTTACTACAATAAGGTAGGACAAGGTTTTTTAGACCAGAGCTCAACATACCCCCTACGCAATCGGGCACCACAACAACAACAACCCCAGGCAGTAACAACAGTGCCGGCCCAAAAATAATTAATTTATCCGATTATACCTTAACAAATACTGAGACCAAGGTTCTGGAGAAGGGCCTCTCCTTTGTCCCAACACCCAAATATAACCCATTTAAAACTATTGTAGATTTGCATCTATTCGCGCGCAAACTGCGCTGGTATAAGCTTTACTGTAACATCGAAAAGAAACAGAGCATAGAAATGGGTGTTCCCCGAGACATGATATCCGATGTCAAATTGTTGGAAAGTCTGTCGGCAGCTGATGAACCAGCTTTGGGTGAGGGCCCTTTCACACCTTTTAAAAATAAGAGTAGAAGGACTCCGCCTATAGGCGAGACGAACTGCGTGGACGTTTTCCTTAAACTTGTCAGTAAAGATCTTGAGACCACACATATGTATTCAGCACCTCAGAATTGTACTCAGGATGAACTGTGTGCTCTTGATGACTTGTCTAAAAATAAGGGCATTGTCATCAAGCCATCGGATAAAGGTGGGAACACAGTCATCCTGAGTACAAAGGTTTATGAGGAAATCTGTGAGACTCTACTAGCCCCACGGGACTGTTATGAAATTCTACCAGGTGATCCAACTCCTGTGTATAAAAAAGAGTTAAAAAATATACTAGACAGGGCAAAATATGCCAAACTTATCAGTCAAGAAGAATATGAATTTATGTATCCAGCACACCCCCAAATTGCCACTTTTTACAGTCTTCCCAAAGTGCATAAAGGCTATAAGCCTTTAAAAGGGCGCCCGATCGTATCAGGCATTGATAGCCTGAGCCAAAACCTAGGCATATATATAGATAAGATTCTGGCATCATTCGTTCTCTCACTGTCATCCCATGTAAAAGACACTGGGGACCTCCTACGACAGTTGGAGGGCATACAGCTGGATGAGGGCTGCATTTTGGGTAGTGTGGATGTCGAAGCATTATACTCATCCATCCCACACAAGTGGGGCTTTCATGCTGTATCATATTTTCTATCATCTAGGGGGAGACACTTCCAGGCACATAGTGCCTTTGTATTAGAACTACTTGAATTCTCATTGGGGAGAAATTACTTTCTCTTCAATGGACGTTTCTTCCACCAGCTCAGGGGCACCGCGATGGGGAGCCCATGTGCCCCATCGTATGCTAATTTGTTCCTGGGCTAGTGGGAGAACACTATTGTATTCAGGGATGAATGCGCGATCGAGCTGCAGCATGTCCAAAAATGGGTTCGCTTTATTGATAATGTTTTTGTCATCTGGAAGGGAAGCATGGAGACCTTCTCGGCATGGGTTCGACAACTAAATCAGAACGAGATTGGCCTCCATTTTACATCTGAATGTGACCCATCTAAACTTCCTTTCCTTGACATCACAATAAATCTAAACCATCAGGGATGCCTGGAAACATCAATATACCGTAAGCCTACTTCGACCAATTCCCTCCTGAGGTGGGAAAGTAGCCATCCATACCCCCTCAGGAAGGGAATACCAAGAGGTCAGTACCTGCGTCTTAGACGAAATTGCTCGAAGCGCTCGGATTTCGTGAGACAGGCGGGCGACTTAAAAACCCGCTTTTTGGACCGCGGCTATCCAGTGGGTGTGCTTACACCAGCTTACCAGACCGCCCTGAACAAGGACAGAGTGTCTCTCCTGACGCCAAGAACAGATGCTCCTGCAAACAATAGCCCCAGTGATGACAGAGAGATCCGTCTTATTAGTACCTTTAATGGTTGTTCCTCAGGTATCAGAGATATCATCTCAAAACATTGGCACGTGCTCTTAATGGATCCTGATGTTCGCGGGGCCATAAAGGGGTACCCCAGCATCACTTACAGACGGGGCAGAAGCATCCGCGATATGCTGGTACACAGCCATTATACATCAGGGCCCAAGCCTAAGACTTGGCTGGAAAGAGGCATCAGTGGAAACCATAAATGTGGTAGATGCGTGGCGTGCCCCTTTATGGTCAAAGCGAAGTCATTCAGGAGCAACAACACAAATAAAGTCTATACAATTACGGACTTTATTAACTGCAGAAGCACAGGTCTGGTGTACAAGATTACATGCGAATGTGGCGAAGAGTATATTGGGAAGACTGGTAGGGAGTTTAGGAGGAGAATAGGAGAACATTTGAGCGATATAAGAAACGAAAAAGACACATCGGTGGCACGTCACGTTAACACCAAACATGGAGGGAGACCGGACTGTCTATCCTTCTCTGGAATTGAAAAAATTAAACCTGGTACCAGAGGAGGTGATTTTGATAGAAGGATCCTGCAATGCGAGGCTAAATGGATCTTCTATCTCAAAACAGTCCATCCATTTGGTTTAAACGAACAGCAAAACTTTTGCTGTTTTTTGTGACGTACATTTAAAGCTCAACAATTATGGAGGGATATTTGCCGTGCCCCTCTTCTCATGGTATGTGCCCAATCTATGGACGCATGGGATGGGATGATGGACAAGAATGTAAATAACAGAGAGGGAATCCGCCAACCGCGGCTTACATTCCCCTCTTCCATCCCTCCGCCCCTCCCCCATAAGTGTTCAGGATGATCCTCAGACTAGACGCTGTCCCATCTGAGCATATCGGTTATGATGGTGGATACATCCCACTGTGTTTACATATAGTGCAATTGATAAGGAGTGGGCTTTCTTTGACTGGATAATGATCTCCAGTTCTAATGCTGTCACCTTTTAAACCATGAGCGCAAAGGACGCGTTGGTGGAATCACCTAAAAAATAGCATTATAATATGATCATGCTCAGGTTTTCTGGCCTAAGAACCGGTCAGTGTTTGAAAGGGGAGGAGCCTATACACGGTGGTAATGCCAAATAATATCTGTAATGCGATTGTGCATTTATGAAAATGACAGGCAAGGTATCAAGTGCCTGCTACGGAGGCCAAGTGTCATGAGCCTAGCAGTTGCTATGCAACAGCAACACTCTGACTTAGGCTCCGACCTCACTTCCGGTTTAGCCGCATCATGTGACGCTGACTTCCGGTCCGGTGGAACGCACGCGAGCGGCGTGCGTTCCACGTTGAAATACATGCGTTCCACGATACCTGGACAGGTGAGTCAATTGATCACGGGGGGCGTACACGCAGCTGAGGTAGAGGTATAAGAGGAGGCGGCTAATGACCATTCAATGCTCACCCAAACTACTGTTATGTTGGGTGAGACATGGACTGACAAGGGACACTTCCCCTGCATCAGTGAGGACAAGAGCTATCCTTTTCCTTGTCCAAAGAATACGAGGCCAAACTCACCTTGATTCTGAGTAAGTAAATTGTGGCTGTTAACTAGCCACTTTGTATGCGGTGCTCATTAATTGGTGACCTGTATTGAGTGTCTGTTTATAACTTTTATTTGTAGTTGCCCTTGAATATACATACGGAGTCCCCTGATGATGTCCAGAAGTGACAGAAGCATGGCATGTAGGGCGTTATAATTAGGGCTTATTAGGTATACAGACCCATACTGAGGGAAAGGCTCAGTGTGGGGTCGCCCCTGTCGGGGCGGGTGCTCCATTGTGGAAGGCAGGCTTGAGTCCCTATCCCCCTAGGCAGGCAGGAAAGCCACAATAGGGCCTTTCAGGATATATATTGTGCCAATACCACAACAGCACCTGGTCACATTGGTCCGCGGCTAAACCATCGCCAGGACCATCCTTCACAGTTGGACCCCGCCCAGACGAGGTGAGATCCACCCATCTTTTCTTTTTATTAGTTCTTAACGGAATATGAATATGAATTGATGCAGTGGAGGAATTATTGTTGTCTTTGTCGTCTCTCACCTAGTGTGACTTAATATTTTAAATGACCTAGTAAAGGTTACGTTTTAAATAATCCCAGTTTACAAATATTTTTCCTGTCCTGTATATGTCATCTGTCCAGTGTGAGGGCCACCTAGTTGGACATTGATGTCACCATGATGTCTCCCCTTCGTTCCATCTGTTCTGTACCCTTTCTTACATGTCTCCTTGTTTGGTGTGGGTTTATGTTATGGGTGTGTTGTAATGTCTAGTTTGGTGTTCCATGTCTGGTATGTTTGGTGTTGTAGTCCAGCATGACATTTCCCCTTTCTGTTGTGCCTTCGGAAGAGGGCTCCAGGGTTCCCCAGAGGTGGAACTACCAGTCAGTGAGCAGCTCTGCCTGGAGCCGGCATGCTTCTGGTTTGCATGGGGGTCCAGGCAGTTTCTGGTTAGCTGGATCCCTTGGTTTTTGTCTTTGTGCTGTGTACTGGTAGGTGATCGGGTTCCAGTACAGAGACACGGGTTCCGGTCTTCGTTGTTGCCACGGCATGTTAGTGTGAGTTGTTTCTGGGCTCTTACCTGCCGATTCTGTAGCTGTTCACTGCCTGCTCCTTCCCTTGCAGCTAGGCCAGTGAGACTCCTGTTCATCCGTGTCTGGGATGAACAGGTCGTCTCAGCCCTTTCTTTGTTTCAGGGATCGTCAGGGCGATTCAGGGCCCAGGTTCCTGTGTATAAGCCCACCTACCATCTGGGTCAGCTCATACGGTGAGGAGTAAGGGCAAGGATTGGGGATTCAATAGGAGATGACCTGCTCCCTTATCCCGGCATCCAGGCCTAGTTGCTATCCCGTCTGCTCCTTATTGTTCGATGGGGAGCATATGACTTTTTGATCACTTGGTGTTACACTTTTTTTGATGTAAGGTGACAAAAAATGTGTTGGGAGTGGTGTTATAAGAGACACATTAGGGACTTGGCCGTACTAAGGTCAGGTTTCAAACAGGGTCACCCCTATTGGGTGGGTGCTCTATGTTTGGTAGGCAGAGTGTATCTAGATTTTTCCCCTGTCCCATGAGAGCATAACTACACCATCTGCTCTGAGCTCCTCCAGCTGTACCCACCAGTGTGTCTGCATCACATTACTATTGTCATTGGAAATGATTACCATTCAACCCAGGACCTTGAACGCTGATTGAGTCCACAGACTAAGGGCTTGTTCACACGACCGTGCCCTGTTTTGCGGTCTGCAAATTGCGGATCCGCAAAACACGGATGTCGCCCGTGTGCCCTCCCGCAATTTGCGTAATGGAACAGGAGGCCCATTATAGAAATGCCTATTCTTGTCCGCAAAACGGACAAGAATAGGGCATGCCTCATAATTTTTGCGGGGCGACAGAACGGAGCAACGGCTGCGGACAGCACACGGAGTGCTATCCGCATCTTTTGCGGCCCCATTGAAGTGTATGGGTCCGCACACGAGCCGCAAAAAATGCGGCTCGGATGCGGACCAAAACCACAGTCGTGTGAACGAGCCCTAATACTACAGGGCTGGTAAGACATATCGTAATCTTTTCTATATTGTTGGCATTTACTCTAGCTACTGATTTTTTGTGTTGCACCAGCTATTTAAATTTCTTCATTAAAAGTTATGTTTTAGCTATCTAACAGTCTACCTTGAAATATTGTTTGTTTATATGTTTTTGGTGGTGGCCTATTGTATAGGAAAAAAAAGCCCTACAACCGCTTCATTGATTTCATTGCTCTATACACCTGCACAGCATTTATTTAGTAGTGGCTGTACCAGGTATTGCAGTCTTTTCCCGTTCAATTGTAGGAGCAAAGGGTGCAATGCCCAGCATTGTCGCTACAAAATGTATGAAGTGTATGTGTATGGAGCAGGGTAAGCAATGCAGAAGTTGCAGTACTTGCCCAAGAGCCATATCACATTCAAAAAATCGATGCGGGTGAGGGGAGTCAGACCCCCACCAATCTCATATTGATGGCCTACCATACAGCTTGGTCTCAAACCAGAAAACCCTTTCAACATTTCACTAACTATCTCTTGACTACTTGCCCTCACCAGCTACTACTCCTATCCTCATCCACACTGCTTGAAAATACATTCATTCGGTTCTGACTATACAGCGCGCCCCTGAGGGAGCCAGTGCAGTGGATGGGAGTGGTAGTGGCCCTGATTATTATGTTGTTATGTCACTGTGTCGTATCTCAGGCTGTCACTCCCTGTGGTTCGATGCAGAGAAAAAGGTGATGATGAAAGGAACTAGGCAGAGATGCTTGAACAATTAACGTCTTATTTTACTGAGTGTAAAAACGGATAGCAGACTATTCTTTAGCAGTTTTATAAATAGTTCTGCTTCTCTTTTTCCAGATGCTGGGGTATGGTGACTTGCAATGCAGCAAAGATGACACTCAGAAACTTGCTAGCTGATGCTGTCTCTCTTTCTGGATTCCTTTTCCTATAGCTTTACTCTGGCACCAATGACTGTAGTTGTCCACTGAATTATGAAATCTTCTAGCTATGCCTGTCCTGAACTCTCGTCATGGTGCCTTAATCTTTTTCCCACCCTTTGCAGCAGAATCTTAATAGCTTGATTGCTTGATCACTCTTCTGACTGTATTTACCTGTAGCTTACAAATCTTCCTTGGTCAAGATCCCTGCAGTCTCCCTGGGGCCTTATGTCCTCCAAGGTGAGCTGTCTGTGTGTGCCACCTGGAGATATTATGTCCTCCTAGTTGAGCCTCCTCCGCGGTCCACACAGCCTGGAGGAGCAGGAGACGGAGAACATGCTCCCTCACTTCTCACTTACTACATTCTCATGCTAAACTGACTCTCCCTAGCTCAGCCACAACCCTTAGCAGGGAGTCAGACCAGCCAAATCCTACCAAG
Organism: Bufo bufo; assembly: GCF_905171765.1. Lineage (NCBI taxonomy): Eukaryota > Metazoa > Chordata > Amphibia > Anura > Bufonidae > Bufo > Bufo bufo. The sequence goes on along the minus strand of NC_053391.1, from coordinate 184,752,713 downwards.
AGGGGAGGATTGGAATGATAAGTTCCATTCCTGTTACCAAGCTTTGCCAAGCGTGCCTCATCTGCTGGTGAGCTAAGTGTATTGCATTCAATATGACATAACATGAATATTACAAAGCATTACATTACAGACCAATTGTAGTGCCCCCAAGTCTGGGGCACTTCGTCTACCCATTTCACTGAAAACTTCCATATATAGTCTGGATTACAGTATAACCATTCAACAAGAAGCAGCCATCAACAAAGTAACCAATAACCTACTAAATGCTACGGGAAATCTAAAGTCTGTTACTCCATATTGATCCTTCTCGACCCACTTCTCCATGACCCTCAATGTTCGGTACTTTGTTGCTTAGTTTTTTCATCTATATCTATACCAATTGTATTTGCGATCTAAATTAGTTTGGCTTTAAATAACATCTATATTGAGTAGTATATATATAAATACAGATAATCTGCCCCAGTCTATGGGGAAAAAGCTTTAGAAAAAGTCACGGCACTCTCAAGCTTCAATCCAAATTTAGTGTTTAATCACACCAAAAAATACCGCTTTTTTGTCCAGTCTATGGGGCACATTTATAAAGACCGGCATTTTAGACACCATTCTTAATAAAGCCCGAAGCCGGCGGTGGATCCGCCAAAGTTCTTTAATGGATCCCCTCTCCACTGGCATTCCCACACTCATCAAATCCTTATTCCAACTCTACAAACCTTCAAACACTCACTGAAACTTATCTGCTCTGTCCAACTTTCAAACTTTTATGAAATAATCCTACACCCAACGGGACTCATCAAGGGAAGCATACTTACATGCTCCTCCATACACAGTTCTGCTCTGTGGGTCAACCAGTGTCTTCGCTGCACTTTGGTCTCTGCATATAAAGTTATACCATGGACAGGGGCCAATGACTGACTGCAGCAGTGATGTGTCCTCCAGTGGCAAGTTAATGCAGTCACATGCTGCTTGGGGGACACATCCCCACTGAGGCCAGTCATTGTCTGCAGCGGTGCACGTAACCCCCATCTATGGCAGAAGTTTACATGTTTGAACGGAAGCGGTAGACACATGGTGTCCAGAACTGAGCATCAGAGAGCTGATAAGTATGCTCCCCTTAACAGGTCTCACGTTTGGTTATTTTAAAAAAAGTTGGACAACCCCTTTAAAAGTTCTCCAACTGATATTAAAATTTTGCCTCCATCTGTCATGTCTAGGACTGCTTATTCGCTTCTTACCTCTTGAATCTACTGATATAAATTGCAAGCTCTTAGGGCTCATGCACACGACTGTATGTATTTTGCGGTCTGCAAAAAACGGATCAGCAAAAAATACGGATGACATCTGTGTGCATTCCGTATTTTGCAGAACGGAACAGCTGGCCCTTCATAGAACTGTACTATCCTTGTCCATAATGCGGACAATAATAGGACATGTTCTATTTTTTTGTGGAACGGAAATACGGAAACGGAATGCACACGGAGTAACTTCAGTTTTTTTTGCGGACCCATTGAAGTGAATGGTTCCGCATACGGTCCGCCAAAAACCCCCGAAATGGACACGAAAAGAAAATACGTTTGTGTGCATGAGCCCTAATTCACAGGTCCCCCTCCAAATGCATAAACTATTTTCTTATTTATACAACATTATCTTTTTAAATTGTTACCCAAGTTTTATGTTGTGTAAGGGCCCACTTACATGGGGGAATATTGTTTAGGCGCTTGTTTGTTGGCTGACCAGACCTTTTATGTGGGCATAAAAATGGTCTCTGGTTGGCAGCATATCCCCCTGTGCAAACAGCGACATGGAACAGCTGTAGTAAAGAACAGCCCTGGTAAAGGCTCTTTAAATGAGTGCTGATCAACTTGTTATTTTCTGGATCGTTAACACATTGGGAAGTGTAAACAGACCCTAAAACACTACAGAAATTGATGGTGCTATATAAGTATATGATAAAAATATTACATGTTATTTCATTATATATAATTCAATAGAATTCAGGATGGCCTATGTACTGTATGTTTTCAAATTACTGTACGGCTCTGTATTCAAGTATGCTATATGCAGGATACTACACTGACCTTGATATATACTGGGCTGAAAATAATTCTTATCTTTTAGGGTGGGTTCACACTAGCATTAGGGATTCCGTTATGGCTTTCCGTTATAACATGGTTATAACGGAAAATAACGGAATGCCCAGACAGAATGCAAAATGGCAGCCTTTAAAAGGCATTCCATTTGCTTTCCGTCCTAATACAAGTCTTCGGGAAAGCATAACGGATCCGTCTGGGTCCCGTTATGCAAGACGGAAAACAAAGTTCTGTCGACGCTTCCGTTTTGCATTCTGTCATAATACAAGTCTATGGTCAGAAGAACGGATCCGTCCTTCCGTCTTATGGATTCCGTTATTTTCCATTAGCAATGGAATCCCTAACGCTAGTGTGAACCCACCCATACTTCTATAGCAATGTAAGCATAACTTGTGATATGCAATATGTGCTAAAGGCAATTGTATGAACTTCCATTAAGCAGACAGTGTTTTAAATGTGATGCTACATCATTTTTTGAAAAACATTTCAGTTATAACCTAAACACAATGATCTTTCAAATCTACCACACAGAGTTTAAATCACATCTTGGGTTTCGGTGATTAAGTAAAGAAAAATCTTGAGTCGTGCTTTAGAAAAACGCAATAAATTAAACACAGCCTGACGAAACAGCATTTTGCCTCCAACATCCTGATTTATTTGAGCTTCACTTACAAAAGTGAAGTGATAAATGATCTCAGGTAGATGTGCTCTTTGAGAAATTGGTTGTGATGAATAGTCACCAGTTAGCATTCCACAGTATATTGTATGCTTCCTTCTCCCTCATGGGACCCTCAGCATCAACATTAAAAGAGATAAACAGCTGCCTAGGAATGTCTTTCATTAAGCCTAAATGTCCTGTTAAGGGAAGTAAACTTTCTGATATCTACCTTATTATGTTCCATTGACTAGATGTAAAATAAGACACAACACTTAGAAGATATATAATATGACATTAAGTTCACTAAGTTCACAGTTATAAAAATAAAATCTTAATCTGGAAAAAATATGTATGCTAAGAAATAACATGGAGCATTTATCCAAAATGAGACCCCTGTTTTCTGTACAGTAGTGACTCTTTTCGACACCTCCAGTTATGATTTTTTTAACACAGGCCAATGGTCAAGAGCAAATACAGATGAGTGAATCAATTCTGAATTAATCACATTTGACCAGATTTTCCATAAATTTGGGTCAATTCCAAGCCCAAATTTTTGGCTATTCAATTTGGGCGGATCTTTTATGCAGCAAAAAAAAATAAAAAATAACCATTTGCAAACTATGCAAAATGTATGGGTGACGAATAGTGTTGAGCAGATCAAATTTAACAAAGTGGAATTCGATCCACATTTCAGAAAAAATTAGATTTGCCATGAATCTGAATATTGGCGCTTTGTGGTAACGAATCAATTTTCCCTGAAATGGTAAAAAAACACATAACTCATCCATCTGATCGAGGAGAGGCCGCATTGATTAAAATGCGCAAATTGTCGCACGCTGACATGTAACGTCACGCTGGGCCGGCACAAGCAAGCAATTTCTTCCAATTCCCCCATGTGGTGCTGCTCATGAGTCATACTCTTCATACCTTCCACTATCTACCTGTAGATCAGGGTGGCCAACCTTACAGACACAAAGAGCCAAAAAAACAACAACATATGACTACCAGGAGCCACAAGCTATACATCTACACACGAGTCACCATATTTTTCGCCCTACAAGATGCACATAGGTTTTAACAAAGGTTAGGTCTGCTAAAAATATTTTTTTCTTATTTTTTATTAGCAGAGAAAAAAATACAAATATATATTTTTCATCAGACCTCAGCTCGGACTCCTAAATCAGATCCCCAATCCTCATCTGATCTAAAATAAGACCTTCAATGCTCCGATCAGACAACACAAATCAGACTCCCAGTGTCAGACCCTCAGTGCTAATATCTCCCCCCAATGCTCAGATCTCCCCCCCATGCTCAGATCTGACCCCCCATGCTCAGAACTGACCAACCCATGTCAAACAAGACTCCCCATTGTCAGATCTGCCCCCATGTTCAGATCTGCCCCCATGCTCAAATCTGAACCCCCATGCTCATATCCCCCCCCATGCTCAGATCTGACCCCCATTGCTCAGATCAGAACCTCCCATGCTTAGATCAGACCCCCATGCTCAGTTTTATAATTTTAAAAAAACCTCTTCCCTCTCCTGATCAGGCACTGGGCTCCTGCTCGGGCACCTGCTACTGTGCAGGTCTGACACGCTCTCCACTGTGACCTGATGAGCACAACATCAGGTCATAGTGCGTGTCTCCACGCACTACGTTCTCACACTGTGTGCATCAGGACATAGTGGAGAGTGAGCTGGAGCTGCAAAGTAGCAACAGTGCCCGATCAGGAAAAGAGATTTGAGCATGGGGTGGAGAGTGAGCCGGCCTGACTGCTTCCCAGCTCCACAGCTAGAGCTGCATTTGAAGAATCAAAGAGCCGCATGCGGCTCAAGAGCCACAGGTTGGCCACTCCTGCTGTAGATCCTAATTTTCCACTATTACACTCATCATATGATGATACTAACATTAAGATGATCGCATGCGCAGCCAAGTCTCATAAAATCGAGGAAACCTGGTCCTAGCCAAAGCTATATCTTGTTTTTTTTTAACTATATACTGCCTGGCTCAAGGGGTCCTGTGTCTTGTTGTGTCCCCCTCAATAGTAGCAAAAGGTAAAATGTGGAACTGGCATACAGCTCTTGCATAAACATGATAATTTCCATTGACCTCTGGAGGGGTGTAGTAGTCACACATCAGTATGGAGCAAACCACATGTGCATAACTTGAGGGGAGCCATGATGTCATGGCAACCTTCAAGTTATGGTATTCACTATAACACTACTTACCTGATAATAAGCATTTGGATTGATCCCAGGCACAAGCTTGATCTCGGGGTCTTCTTGACTGCTGATTGGTGATTCTTCAACGGACGTCCAGAACCTATAAAAACAGAAAACATCGTCACTGGTGCATTCTCGTAAGTGAAACATTCAGATAAGGACCTGCTCTGCTATTCATCATGGAGGATCTCCATAAACAGCTAATTCTGAAGGCCGAAAATGAAGGAGGCGAAGCCTGGCTACGTCGCTGTCTTCAGCTTCCCTCCGGACAAGAAGTCATTCAGCCCACTCTGATTCCGTCTGCCCAGGACGCAGCACGAGCCCTCATCCAATCGATGTAATCTCCGTCACTGGTGCGCTCATGCGCAGTGATTCGGAGGTTACATCTCCAGTCAGGAAGCGCAATAGGAAGGTAAAGAGGGCATACTCTCCATACCAATATGCGCCTCCTTCTTCTAACAAGAAATTCAACCTACAGCCTTCTTCAGTTAACAGAGGGGCCAGTAATTCTCATCGTAGACGGATCAATTCTTCAACTGCCACTCTGCAGTCCACCCATGCAGCAACTACCAACCGCCTGCCTGATCAACAGCTTAGTGGTGAGATACCTGTCGATCTCTTTATAAGTGACTGCGCTCTGCAGGGCACTTCTTCTCTGGACAATTCAACTCCTGTCTTGGACTCTTCTCTAAAGCTTCAATTATTTTATGAATTTATTCAATTCTTAAATAAGCAATCTGTTACACCTGGCAATGTTTGGTCTGAACCTGGCACTTTTAGCCAGTCCAACATTGACATTAATGTAACAGATGCCACTCCAGTTTTACCTATTTCTCCTGCCGTTAATACATCAGAGCTCTTTGTCCCGGAGCTTGAAAACAGTTCTGGGATCAGAGAGACGGTAGTAAAATAAGTTATGGCTTGTCAAGTTTCCCCTTTAGGTTTTCACCTCTCTCAAACTGTTAAGGAAAAAATTTGGAGGAGAGATTATATCGAAATTTTTTCCTTATTACCTTCCTCTAATGAAATTGTTAAAAACGAGTCCTCCAAAGATAAAAAATCAGAGTCAGATGATAAGAAGAAACCGCTACAAAAAACATTTCTCAATTGGATTCAGGCATTTTGCATTTACGCTGCTGGTTTAGGGGAAAAGCACCCCTCTTTGTGTACCGGTCTCTTCTATCACATTGACTTTATATTAGAAGCTTACAGGAACTTTGGAGGCATGGGATGGTGTTCTTATGACGAATCCTTTCGCCAAAAGAATGTGGTCTATCCTAATTTAAGCTGTGGTAGCAAAGACGTAGGCCTATGGTTGAGCCTTATGCTTCCCAATAAAAACTATCTTTTTCGCCAGCAATCTAATCCCAATAATCTCAAAAAAGGTATCTGTTTTGCCTACAACGAGGCTTACTGCAGATGGCAATCCAATTGCAGATACCGCCACAAATGTTCCTACTGTGCCGGTCCTCACCCAGCTAACAAATGCTTCAAAAAACAAGGAATTCATTTTCCAAATTCCAGCAGAGACATTCATTCAAATAAGTCAGGTGACGCCACTGAATTTACAAAGATTACTCCAGTGGTTAAAGCTTTATCCAAACATGCAGATGGCTAAACTTCTATATAATAGTTTTTCCAGGGGTTTTTACGTACCTCATTTCATTGGTCCAGGTTGCGTTACTGTTGAAAATGCAGCTTCTGTTAAGAAAAATTTAGATATTGTCAAGGATAAGATACTGTCTGAAATTTTGGCAGGCAGAATAGCGGGTCCATTTGATTCTCCTCCCTTTGTTAATTTCCGTGTTTCCCCTTTAGCTATTGTTCCCAAAAAAGAGCCTAATTCTTACCGCCTTATACACAATTTATCTTTTCCAAAACATTTTTCTCTTAATGACGAAATCAACAAGAATAAAGCTAGTGTTAAATATTCTTCGTTTGATCAAGCTTTGAATCTTCTTCAAAAAGCTGGTAGGCACGCTCTTTTAGCTAAAGCAGACATCAAGTCTGCTTTCAGATTATTACCAATAAATCCGAATGGTTATAATTCTCTTGGTTTTAAATTCCTTAATAAGTTCTTTTATGATATGGCCCTCCCCATGGGTTTTACTTTATCTTGCTTCTATTTCGAAGCCTTTTCCACATTTTTGCATTGGATAGTAGAAGTTTATTCAGATTCTGGATTTATTCTACATTACCTTGATGACTTTTTATTTATAGGTCGTAGGGATACTCCAGAATGTTTGAATCTCCTTCACAAGTTCATCTGTATTGCCGATTATTTTAATATCCCGCTGGCAATGTAAAAAACTATTTTTCCTACTACATCTTTAAAATTTTTAGGTATTAACATCAATACAGATGCTATGGAGTTCAGTATACCAAGGGAAAAAAATTCTGAAACTATACAGCTCCTATCTATTGCTAGCAAGTAAAAAATTACTCTTAAACATCTACAGTCTTTACTTGGTTCTTTAAATTTCATTACTAGAGTGATTCCCATGGGAAGGGTCTTTTCTAAAAGACTTTATGCAGCCACAGCAGGTAAGTCTACTCCTTACTCTCATATAAGAATAACCAGAGAATTAAAATATGATATTACTATTACTGATATTACTATTACTAAATTTTTTGAACGACTTTAACGGGCACACAATTTGGCAAGTAGAATTTGTCGACTTTTTACACTGATGCATCAGGTGCCATCGGTTATGGAGCCTTCTTCAACAATAATTGGTCTGCTGAAAAATGGCCTCAATTTTGGATTGAGAACAAAAAGTATTCTAAAAATTTAGTTTTTCTTGAACTCTTCCCTGTTATGGTCTCGTTATTAATTTTGTCCGACAAATTCCAAAACAGATGAATTTTATTATGTTCGGACAATCTGTCGTTCAAGTCACCTTTGATATCGTCATTATTAAGAAAATTTGTATTACATTGTCTTAAGTTCAATATATGGTTAAAAGCTAAATTTATCCCAGGTAAAAATAACAATCTTGCTGATGCTTTATCTCATCAGCAGCTTTCGAAATTTTTCGCAATGGCACCTCAAGCATCTCTGAATGGAATTCCATGTCAAGATCACTTGTGGAATATTACGGAAGATTAACTAACGAAATTTTGGCCCTTTCGTTAGCCAAAAGTACATGGGCAGCATATTCTGCTGCATGGCTCGAATGGAAGGAGTTCTGTGAAATAAGTCATTTAACAGTTACTGAATTTGTGATAGAGAATTTCAATTAATTTATAATTCATTTATGGAAAAAAGGCTTAATAGCTGAATCCATTTCAAAAAAGTTATCTGCTGTTTCCTTCTTTTTCAAATTAAATGGTCACAACTCCATTTTGAATAACTTTAAAATCAAACAGATTATTAAAGGTATTAAAAGATCTTCTGTTCCTAGAGAAAGAACCAATCCGTTATCTATCCATCAATTAACTGGAATTTTAAATCAATTACCTTGTGTTTGCTCCTCTGTTTACGAGACATGTTTGTTTTCTGCAGCTTATTCTTTAGCATTTTTTGCCGCACTTCGAATTGGTGAAATTGCAGCAGAAAATAAACATTCTGGTTCCCCTCTACTCATCTCCGACATAATAATAGGAAAAGAGCAATTTAAACTATTCATTAAAAGATCAAAGACCGATCAAATGGGTAAAGGTGTTTGGCTTACGCTGAACAAATTTTCTGACAAGTTTATCTGTCCCTTTGAAAACATGTCAAAGTGGTTACGTTTGAGAGATAAAAATTTTTGGGCTTTATTCACGCACGCTGATGGTTACTACTTAATAAAATACCAATTTAATTTTGTTCTTCAGAATTGTCTGCAAAGGTTAGGTTACATAAAACAAAACATTTCTGCACATTCTTTTCGTATAGGCGCAGCAACATTTGCGGCAAAAATAGGTTTAGATAATTCTATTCTAAAATGCATAGGTAGATGGAAGTCCAATTGTTTAAAAAAATGTATATCAGACCTAACCTTCTCATTCATTAATTTCAGGAACAAAACGGAACATATGGATTTTAGGTGACGATCTCATTAGATGTGCAATGAAAAGATCCAATATCAGGAAATCCACAAAAAACTTAGGTTTCTCCGAAGAATTTTCTATTGAGTGGAGAGAAATTTCTAACCTCAGAATCTCTGATATTCTTTGCGAAGTTGATTATTTGTTTTCTAAATTTCACATCCCTGATTTAGTCATACTGCACATTGGGTCTTTTGATGTAGGAAAAATAAAAACTCATTTATTGGTCTACGAACTCCAGGAATTGATGTTCAAAATAAGACACTTACTTCATAACTTTGTTTTGGTATTTTCGGACATTGTTCCCAAATTTGCATGGTCCCGTTCTGAGTTGTCCTTCATGGAAAAAATAAGAAAAAGAATCAATAAGAAAATTGAACTTTTTATGCAAAACATCGGTCATTTCTCCTACAGGCACATTGAACTCGAAGGTTTCTTAAGGGGGCTTTATCGTCCCGAGCTTGACCAACTATCTGAAATAGAATGTGATATTTTTATTTCTGATCTTCAAAATATTATTGAGAGGTATATTACTTAATTGGTTGCGATGCTTTGTTGGCCACTTCGCTCGCGATTTGGTGCTTTGGGGGGGTTAAGTCACTCTCTGAGTGGACTGACGGTTATTGCTTTGATTAATTTGTACGGTTAATGGTTAACGTTTATTTGTTTGGTTAATACCTCAAAATTATTTGAAATCATAATAAGCATCGCGGCCATTTAAGTGCCAAAAAAACAAAGTCCAACTTGTTATTTTATCTATGTGTGATGGTCTTCTTCTATAGTTTAATGGTTGCCTATGACATCATGGAGCGAACCACATGTGCATAACTTGAGGGGAGCCATGATGTAATGGCAACCTTCAAGTTATGGTATTGACTATAACACTACTTACCTGATAATAAGCATTTGGATTGATCCCAGGCACCAGCTTGATCTCGGGGTCTTCTTGACTGCTGATTGGTGATTCTTCAACAGACGTCCAGGACCTATAAAAACAGAAAACATCGTCACTGGCGCATTCTCGTAAGTGAAACATTCAGATCCCTCCCTTTTATTTTGTCGCTTTGCTTATTGACGGGGGTTAAGTCACTCTCTGAGTGGACTGACGGTTATTGCTTTGATTAATTTGTACGGTTAATGGTTAACATTTATTTGTTTGGTTAATACCTCAAAATTATTTGAAATCGTAATAAGCATTGCAGCCATTTTAGTGCCAAAAATAAATAAAGTCCAACTTGTTATTTTATCTATGTGTGATGGTCTTCTTCTATAGTTTAATGGTTGCCTATGACATCATTACTTTATATAACCACTGTAATTAACCACAGGTTTTCTTAGCCATTACTCTATGACCTATTTGGGTAGCATACATTGTGAGGCTCAATAAATTCCTTTGCAATAGTGTACCTTCATTGAACAATGAAAATGTCACAGTACCTTTGTGAAGCCCTTCCCATGAAAGCTCAACCATTTGTGCTGCAGACTTCCCTGTGTTCCAAATTCACTAATAGGAACCTGTTATTATTGTTTTTCATGATTGAAGAAGAAATCCTGCACATTCCAGTCTGATGCAAAAAGTGAAAGACTTGTTTTTATTGACACAGTCAGCGCATACTTTACATTTCCATAGAATCAAAAAAATGGAGTATATAGGAAATAGCAGCTTTATGTTTCGGTAATAAGGAGAGCTAACAGGTGAAGCATTCCCAGTGCATGTGCTAACATAAAGGGTATATGAAGTATATAATATGATGTATGGACCCAGTAGGTGTAAAGTATAGGCTATATAAGGGGTGCACCTAGCCGTTCTGCTGCCTGAGGCGAAAATTGAAAAAGCGCCCCCCCCCTCACCCATACCAAATTCTCAACCCAACACCTTCCCTCCTAACATTAAATATATCACTACAGAACATACAGGGTAATACAGAGCCACATACCTCTTACATCCAGTGATGTCTCCTTTGATGCAGATGTTCTCTTTCCTCATCTTCTCCTTTCAGACCTTCAGACACCATTTTTCAGCCATTTCTCGTCTCTGCAGTTTGATAAAAGAAATCTTAATTTACTACGTTTCCATCATCCTCCCATCTTCTGGACGAATCATCCTACCACCCCTAATACTGTGCCGCTGTGCTCCCCAATATTATACTGCAGAAGCAGATAAACCTCCTGATAATACTAGCACCATGCAGATAGGGCTCTTTAATAATTATTGGCACGCAGTGTCCTAAAATAACTGCGCCCAGCACCCCTGACACTAATAGTGTAAACATAACATTCCCCAAAAATAATTGTGGTAAGCTGATACTATGCCAAGGTGCTCCCACAGTAATAGTGCTCCCCAAAGTCCCACCAATAGTAATAATTCTCTGCTAGAGCACACATGGTGCCCCCAACATGTCCCCACTGTGCCCCAGAGGTAATAATGCTCCCATAGTGTCCATAATAGAAATCATGTTCCCCATAGACCTCCAGTATTAATACAGCCCACCATAATGCCTCCCCAGTAGTAATAATTCTACTTATAATGTGATAGTACAAAAAATGCCCCTTATAATGCATGCCAGTGCAAAAAATACCCCCTTTTAATCCCCCCAGTTGAGCTAATGTCCCCATAGTGCCCCCATAATGTGCCAGTATAAAATACCCCTACATAGTGCCCTAGTAGATGCCCTCAGTGTCCCCCATAATTTACAAGTATAAAATACCCCTTTTTAGTGTCCCCCATAGATGACCCCATAGTACTCCTCTCCCCCCTTTTCCATAGTACCCACCATAATGTGTCCCAGTATAAAATGCTATGGTATTTTATATGGGGGGCACTATGGGGGAAGGGGGCAGAGGAACAATATGGGGGCATTTAGTGATGCCACAAAGAATAAGTATTTTATATGGCAGGCTCTGTATAGGGATACAGAGCCTGCCATATAAAATACTCATTCTTTGTGGCATCACTAAATGCCCCATATTGTTCCTCTGCCCCCTTCCCCCAAAGTGTCCCCCGTATAAAATACCCCTTCTTTGTGGCCTCAGTATATGCCCCCATAGTGCCCCCAATAATGTGCCAGTAAGAAGTGCCCCCATAGTGCCACCCAATAATGTGCCAGTAAAAAGTGCCCCACCGTGCCCCCAATAATATGCCAGTAAGAAGTGCCCCATAGGTGCCCTCCAATAATGTGCCAGTGAGAAGTGCCCCCATAGTGCCCTCCAATAATGTGCCAGTGAGAAGTTGCCCCATAGATGCCCCCCAATAATGTGCCAGTAAGAAATGCCCCCATAGATGCCCTCCAATCATGTGGCAATAAGAAGTGCCCCCCATAGATGCCCCCCAATCATGTGCCAGTAACAAGTGCCCCCACAGTGCTCCTCTCCTGTATTGTAGCATATAAAAAATAATAAACTCACATACTTACCTCAAGCAGGCTGGCAGCGATGCGATGCAGGCCTCTCCCCTGTCCCACAGCATCCAATTGTATCGCTGTCCTGAGGACGGCGATACAGATGACTATGGAGATGAGCGCTTCCACAATGGAAGCACTCATCTCTCTGTGCCCTACCGCCACCCCCCACTTGTCACTAGAACTGCACCACCTGAGGCGATCACCTCACCTCGCCTAATTGGCGGTGCGGCCCTGTATATAGGTTTAAACGTAACAGGATAGAAGATAAATTAGTAATTGTGTGTGCCATGAAGAATGGTTGGTATCCGGTGGGAAAGGGAAGGTTGTGCTAACATGTGTATGCATTGGTGGTAGTGTGGTTGAAGTTTAATGCGCCGCCGGGCTTAAAAAAATGTGGTAGGCTGTGGAGGTGTTGTATGAGGTGATATTGAAAATGACTGGGAGACAGAGAGAAAGAGTGCTGTTTTTGTATGGAGGAGGGAAGTAGCAGGGGAACAATAGCATTAGTAGAGATAAGTGAAAAGAGTGGTGAGAAAAGAAAATTTATGAAGTAATGTAGAAATAAATGAAATCAGTAAACTTGAAAAAAGCAAATAGATAAGAGCAAAATTAAATAATGAAATGGGAAAAATTGAAAGAGTGAAAAAAGTGGAGGGGAAAGGCGGGAAAGAACAAAAAAAGGAGGGGAAAAAAAGAAAAATAAATAGAAAAAAAGAAAAGAAAAGGAAAAGAGGGAGGGATGAAAAGGGAGAAAAAGAAGGGGAAAAGAAATAAAAAAAGGAAGGAAAAAAAGGAAAGAAGAAAGTAAAAAGAGAAAGAGAAATAGGGGGAAGGAAATGGAGGATGTGTTAAATGTATATATTGAAAGGGGCTATGCAAAGAGGGTGAGGGGGGGAGTAGGGGAAGGGCTGAGAAACTGGTACCAAACCTGTAATTTACAGCAAGAGATCAGAAAAGGGGAAAATAGGTGAGTAACATCAATATTGTAATGTGAAAAAAAACAGTTCATGATTAGGTTGAATCAAACCAATATATCAAACTCCTGATTGAGTCCTTTAGGAGATAGCGTCTGTAGGGTATGTGAGTTGAGATATAAGGTGCTTGGCTGTCTGGAAGTGGTAGGGGATGGAGAGCTATGTTTTATTTTGTCTGATTTGGCTGATGGATTTAGGGCTGCATATCTGATCTCCGATGGACTGGGTGGTTATTCTGACAAATGGTAGCCCACAGGGACATTTTCTGAGATAAATGACATGATGGGACTCGCATGTATGGAAGCCTTGAATAGGATAGGCTTTACACGTGTGTGGGTGAAATAAATGGTTACCCTTTCTTTATTGTACCAAACTTTGTGGCTGATCTGCTTTTTCTTTTTCTTTTGCTGTAGATAGGGTTCCCAGCCCCGTAATTATAGATTCATAAATCACAGCAAATTAGTTTCTTTCATTGATTTTATTTTCAAATAGATATGCGGCAAAAAATTATTATTTCGTGCGAACGTTTTCGGCCGTGTCTAGCCTTCGTCAGGCACTATAGGAATTACAATAGAGCAATTTCAGTGACAAATCATTTCAATCAATTACATCATTGATTACAGATATATATGTATATATTTGAAAAGTAAAACAGAAAAAATAAAAATAAATAAAATTGCGCCGTCTTTGATTATTCAGTCAATACATATGTATCACAGTGGTGTAGATATCTGTTCTAAGTTAAGGATGGAGGATATTCCACTGTTTATGAATTCATATCACTATCTGGTCAATTGTCAGAATATTCACGATTGCTGATATAACATCAAAACATATATTTTCTCAACATATCCTAGTATAAGTGCACTTAATTAAAATAAAACAAGATAAGACATTTGCCATTCGATCCTATATTATCTTATCACCAGGAACCAAAAAATCCTCAATCTTATTGTATTGCATGGTTATATATAAACAATTCTGTTACCATAGAGACTCTCATGCATCTGTATAGTAAAATCAGAATAGTAAGTTTAGCTAGTGGTTACTTACCTGTGCCGCTGGAGGTAGACCCTACCCTTTCTTTATGATATTCATGCTAGATGCACAATGTAGGCATGGGAATGTGCCATTTTTGAGAGATTGGAGGAAAGATTGTGAATTAGATCTTATCTGACTGCTAATGTCTGCTCTAACCAAGTGTTTTTTAATATTTTGGGGACGTTTGAGGCACATAAGGACAGGTTTAGAAAATTCTTAAATATTTGGGTAGGATTGGTGTAATAATGGCGAGTGACGTCACACAATTTGTTGGATTTTAGGAGGAATGGGGTGGTAAGTATGGGCAAAAGGTATCATGCTTCTGGAATTTTGTGATCTAGTGGTATTGGTGGGGTTAAGACATTTGTGTTGCTCTGTCTCAAGGAGTTGTAAATTTGCTAGGAAGTCCAAGATTGAAGGCAATGGTCACGGACTGAGTTGTAAGAAACAATGCGGGTGATCCTTTGAAAGTGAGATCTAGGAAGTAAATTTTTTGTGGACCTGGGGTGTCAACTGGAGTACTGTAGTAGGCCATTTGTATTAGTAGGTTTACAGAAAATGTCTGTGGATAGACAAGCGTGTCTAAGAAGCAGAAGCATAAATTAAATTAAATGATAATGTGAATTGGAGTTCAGGTCTGATGGTTTTGAGATTCTTAGAAAAGGAAATTAAAGTGTCAGGGAGACCATCCCACATGCAGAAGATATGGATATAGCGAAACCAGCACAGGGCATGTTGTTGAAAGGTGGCATCAGGATAGATGAATGTTTTTTCAAAGGATGTCATGTATGCCTTTGCATAGGGTGGGGCCACGTTGGACCCCATAGCGGTCTCACGTAGCTGGAAGTAGATATGGCCCCCAAATAGGAACAAGCTCTAATGTAGTATGATGTGTAAAAGGTCAAGACAAAATAGTTTGGAATTGGTGCATAGAGTAGTGTTCTCAAGCAGTTGTTTAGTAGCCTGTAAGCCATTGTCAATGTGTATGGAAGTGTAGAGACTATTTATGATAATCTTCTTTTATTTATTCCACAATATGCAAAATAAGACGAGGGAAAGAAAAAGGAGAGCAGGTCGCCTATGGCTGTTTTGTGTTAACAGATGCTTTCTCAAGGCCTTGAGAAAGTGTCTGTTGACGCGAAACAGTTGTTTATTTCACACATCCTGTTTTTGCACATTGTGGAATAAATAAAAGAAGATTATCTTAATGGTGAGTGCCATGTTGCGTTCTTCTATTTGTGGACTTTCTTCTATATGGTACATTGAGCACCACTATATTTTACATGTGGCCATGGCCATCTAGATATTATAATGTAAAGTATCTCTGTGGTGGACAATGCAGACAGTGAATCTCTTTATTTTGGACATCACCGGATAAGTGTTGTTAAGGTATGTGTAGGTTTTCTTGTCTATGGTGCAATTTGTAGGTGTCAAAAACAGAAATAATTTACTCCTGATGTTAGGAGTGGGGGTCCCCTCTCAAGGGTTTATATGTGGCACTGTCTGTAATTTGACAATATGCTTCATCTTTGTATTTTGTAGTGTCCATGACTACAATAGCTCCACCCTTGTCTGCCGGTTTCATGGTAATGTACTTTTTGTCCCTTGAGGTATACTAATTCCTGTTTCTTCTATTACTGTGAATAAAAATATTGTCAATATGACATTGGTAGAGAATATCCTGTATGTCTCAATCAATAAGGTTGATAACCATTTCTGTGGCATGATAAGTCAGAAGTGGAGTAAAATTACTGGGTGTATGTATTCCCATATTGGTTATAGATAATTCATATGTGGTGGACAGGGGTACTGCTTACCTAGGGCCTTGTCTGTTTTTGGTGATTCTTCCTCTAGCCCCTGCGTCCTGACTATCTTGCGTTTCTCTGTGTGGGTCTGCCTAAAAAGGGGATGTTGACCTTGTGAGGCTGTAACAATGGCAGCTGGCAGCCACCAGTGTGCAGCGCACCCTGCTATGTACCTCAGTCAAACTGCACCGCTGCAGGCTCCGGACCCGCTTTTCTGCACTGTCACGGGTGGCGACAGCTTCAGTTGCACCTTGTAGGAGTCGCACGCATCCTGTTTCTTTAAGGGTTCGTGCACTCCCCTAATTCCGCCTTCTCTCAAATGCCGGCCAGGCACCACCTTTATAAGGTGCTTCCCCCTTCCTGTGATGCCTGAGCAATATTGTAGTTTTCTACAGCGAAGGTTCCAGCTTGTTGTTCCCATGTTGATATCCTGCTTCCGACCTTAGCCTGTATCCTGACCTCGTCTCTGCCTGATCCTCCTGTACCTCGCTGCTCTCAAGTGTATGATTCGGATTGTCGAACACGCCTCTGTCTGCTGTTCAGCTTGTTACACCTGCTGCACCTGAGCTATTCAGCTCTGCTGTTCTAAAAGTTCCAGCTCTGCTAAATCACTAACTTAGCTCTGCTTCATCTGACTCTGCTGCTACGCTCCTTCCATCCAGTGACAGGTTGCTCCACCTGCCTGTATCCCCAGTGCTTGCACTGGGGCATTCTGGCCTGCTCGGCCAGCTGCCACTTAACCGGCACCACTCTTGCGGTAGCGATCTGGTGTCTCCCCTGCAGATAAGACCAGCTTCCGCATCTTGGAGCGGGATAAAAGGTGAAAACCAGGGGAACACCTAGATTCCGCTCCCAAGTTTGGCCCAAAGCCAAACCGGTAAGTGGCACAGCGGGTCCACACCCACTGGAGTGTTACAGAGACATGGCTGTCTGAACTGACTGAGGTATTCTGTAGATTCTGGATTCTTGGAAACACTTCCATTGTCTGATTGTTGCTGTAGACATGTTTGTTGTAGTCCTCTGTGTCACATTGAAACTTAATTTTTCTTTTGTTCAAGGTGTTTCCTGTGTTCAGAAAGGATTTATTCCGTTTTTGGCTTCTGGGTATTCCATTTGTTGTTTGGCAGGATTGTGGACAACTGGTTTTCTACAGAAATTATGTTTTGTTGTGTATTTTCTATAGATTTATGTAGGAAGTCAGCGGGTCATTTATTAAACAGAAATACTATATTAGGGGTATTTCTGGCACAGATTGTGGCACAAAGGTCCTTTGTGCTGCAATTTGCGACTTTTCTCTGCTCACACCAGGTCTAAAAAAGTGGACTTGGTGCGGGTGGTGAAGGGGATGGACCAGTAGGCACGTCTCACTTACCATTTTCTATGCCTGTTTTACCGGTAGAAAATGGTCTAAATGTAAGACAGCTAGGAACCTGTCTTACAATTAGAAGCGGTGGTGGATCCTCTGAAGTTATGTAGAGGCCGGCGCCTCTACATAACTCCGGTGGATTCACCACCAGCACAGGGGCTATTAAGACTGACGTCTAAAAAGCCAGTCTTGATAAATGTACCCCTCAATCATTATTAGGATGAGGCCCAATGAACACTTGTTTAGTATTTGTTAGAAATGGTTAGAAATAACCATCAGACCAGCCGATAAAGGTGGTGCGGTGGTGATTTTAAACACTGAGGATTATCTACAGGAATGTAGGAGACAACTTGGTGATGCGGAACATATGAAAAATTTAAAGGGGACCCAACAGAGAAATTTCATGATGAATTAAGGGACTATTGTAAGGAGGGGAAGGATGTGGGATACCTATTGGAACAGGAGGCTAGATATATAATTGAGACGGAGAAAAGGATACCCATGTTCTATTGTGTCCCCAAGATCCATAAAAATCTGGAGTCTCCACCTGGGCGACCAATAGTGTCCGGAATAAACTCCATCTCGTGTAATTTGTCAAAGTATATAGATAAATGGTTGCAACCATATGTGAAAATGACACCTTCATATATTCGTGACACCACTGATATAGTAAAGACACTTGAGGAAATGGAATGGAAAGATGGATGGATCTTGGGGACACTGGACGTGAGTTCACTGTACACAGTGATTGAGCACAGTGCGGGAATTGACACCCTTGATAAACAACTCTCTAGGAATGGCAATATACAGGGAGACCAATTGTCATACCTACTGAAGGGAGTCCACTTTATCCTCTCACACAACTACTTTGCCTTCGAGCGAGAATTCTACCTCCAGTGAACAGGTACCGCTATGGGCACCAGATTCGCCCCCAGCTATGCAAATTTGTTCCTAGCACAATGGGAACTGGAGGCCATCCAGCCCAAGCTGGGGGGCGGGTCTGGTGCTATGGCGCCGATTTATAGATGACATTCTATTCATCTGGGAGGACACAAGAGAGGAGTTAGATTGTTTCCTAAAACAGATGAATGAGAATGATAGGAACCTAGTATTTTCTCCAATTGTTAGCCTCAATGAGGTGGAGTTCCTAGATCTCGACATCAAAGTAGATGGAAATAGATTGACCTGCAGTACCCATTTTAAACCAGTCTCCAAAAATAGTTTTATTAGGTTTTTAAGCTGCCACCTACCACGGTGGCTGATCAATGTACCTACAAGTCAGTTTAGAAGATTGAAGCGAAACTGCACAATAGAAGAAAAATTTTAACAGGAAGCTGAGTTTTTAAAGAGTCGACTGGTAGAAAGGGAATACCCACTAAAAGTTATCGATTAGGTCCCTTGAAAAAGTGAAGAGAATGGAGAGGAAAGAGTTCTTCTCAAATAAAAAGGTCCCTGTAGATGATGATACTCCCAAACTCATCCTACCATTCAGTTCCCAATATCGTATTGTAGAAAAAATTGTCAAAAGGCATTGGAATCATTTGTTAAAGGACAAGATTATAGGGCCCCATCTCCGCGACACTCCCAATATAGTGTACACTAAAGCCACAAATTTAGCGGGGAAAGTGGCGCCGACAGTTAAGAACCCCACTACAAAAAAGGGGGGGGAGGGAATTGGTTATCCACAAAAGGATTTTTCAGATGTGGGAGGTGTGCCAACTGCAAAATTACAAAGTTCCCAAGAAAGAGAGAAAAGATACAGTCTACTACCAATTCATTTACTTTAAATATCAGGGACTGCCTCACCTGTGATACAATGGATGTAATATACCTGCTTCAATGCGGATGTAATAAGCAATACATAGGGAGGACAAAGAGGACTCTCAAAAAGAGAGTATCAGAACATATAGCCAACATAAAAAAGGGCTATGAGGCACATTCCCTCTCCAAACATTTTAAATTGGTACATGGATGTGACCCCTCAGGATTGATATTTACAGCTATTGAGAAGGTTAAGAGACCCTGGAGAGGAGGAAACCATATTGCGCATATGTCCAGACAGGAGTCGAGACATATTTTTGAATTTGAGACTATGATGCCGGGGGTTTTGAATGCCGAGTTGGAGCTTTTTGGCTTCCTGTAAGGAGGGGGGGGGGGCCTTTTGGGGACGGGACATCGGAGTCTGGCCATGTTATCGACACTCCGATCTCCTCTCCCTGCATGCCCCCTTCCCATATTCCATCTACTCCATCTAATCCATCTATACTCTACTCAACATTTGAGCCTCCTTTTGGATCTAGACAAATCGACTCCATGTCTTGATATGAGATAAATGCAAGAAACCCCTTCAAAGAATCCTTTTTTACATCCCTTTAAGTAGACTGTCATTGATGCTGTTATATGGGATAAATAGTGAGTTGTCACCAAGGGCCTGCCTACATTGAAACTGTATACAAACTGCAATATCATGATTTTAACATCGTATTTTATTTATATATTATCATTGTATATATATATATATATATAATCATCATATATATAATTTATTATTGCAATATGTGAGGAAGAGAACGTATATATATATATATATATATATATATATACAACATTGTAGCACTATCTAACATTGCAGCACTATATGAGTAAAGAAAAAAGATTATCAACAAGGATTCCAGCCCGGATTTTGGATATGAACCATTGGTAATGTGGATTAACAGGCATCCGCCTATAAAAGGTCAGCATCAAAGCTCACTCCTGATATCCACTGAGGAAGGGGTTGTCCCCGAAACACGTATGGTCCCAGTAAGTGAGCGGAAACAATTGATGCACATGTAAAGGACATTCGACAAAAAACGACAGGCCTGTCCAAGCAATAGCCTCAGCCCAGTCAGGACCTCCGGAAAGTAAAATCAGCTGACCGGCAAGGAGAGCTTCTTCCGCATCACGTGATACGCCGTGCCGACGCTGGCTTCGTCACCACGTGGGACGCCGCGTGAAAGGTGAGGAGCAGGGCAGAGGAGAACGCCGTGAAGCGGGAGGCCGGTAAGAGACGCCGATCACCAGGAGATGGGCGAGGGGCACACCGAGAGTCCAGTAAGAGAAACTTACATCTAAGCTCTGGACAATAATAGCGCATCTTACAGCCGCCTGGCTGATATATCTAGCGCAACAGAGCAACAGACCTAGCTACAACTAAAGTTGAATTGACTGTCTGGTAGTACTGGAATATAATTTGATCAAATTACACTGGGCTGCATAGACTACCCCTATTAATACACATCATTGTACTCCAAATTAAAACCGCACCAGTGCACTTTAATGGAACTAGGATATTGAACATCATCCCTAGACATATATAGTGCTGCATTTGAAATTAAGGACAAACTATCCTTAATAAGGAGATATATATATACACACAGTGGACTATTTTTCTATTTGTCTTCCACATATTGGCTGATTTTAGTATTGTATTGTGATATTGGATTGAAGTGGTTTTATTCTATTTTTGTGAAAATATTTTACTACTTTATTATTTATTTTAGGGACTGTCTATTGGTATTGTCATTTGCAGTGGAGACATTAAATATTAAATATCATATTTTAAATATCATATTTTATACTTTGTGTGTGATCCCTTATGTAGAGAGTGCCCCTCTTAATTCTACATAAAACCTCTATTTGTTAGAAATGGTCAATATTCCTGGTCCTTAGAAAATAATTATTGCTTTTCATGTTACAGATATTCTGGAACTACAGCCTGGCCATGGTCACATGGTTTCTGCAAATCTGATAGCTCACTTTACATTCTTCTCCCTTATTTCTTACATTGCAGATATACTGTCTGTTAAAATCATTGCCGATGCTGCTGTGATCCCCTGGCTTTATTTACTAGCAGATTCTCCATCCAGACACACAGTCAATACCTTGTTTAGAAAATGTACATTTTGCTGTATCTCATTTGTGTCTATGAAGTTGTCGATCTCGTTTTACACCCGGAGTAAGTAAAGGACTGCAGTAACTCAAGCCTCTTCCTATGTCCAATATTTTAATAAATTTAATCTGCACCTTGCAAGTGAATGCAGCTAGTATAAACTTGATTAAACATACTGAGATGTGCAGAGATCTCTGGAAGTATGCTTTAAGTATGGTACAAGTATTGCACATCTGATATTCTTTATAAATGACTTGGAGTATATTGCTAAACAGTGATCCTGAAGCTCAGGAATGTGAGAGCACCAGTCATAGACATGCCTAATCTATATGCACTAGTTTACTTCAGTGTGATGATAGATTGCTAAGAAAACATGTTATATGATATTCACGAACATGTTTGTCTTTCTAAGGAAGAGGAAATCTGGCTTGACACTGTTCACAGCAGGTGCAAAGCTAAAGAATACTTTACAAGTTCAACTGGCTTTGGTACCTTAATCAGTTTAACACAGGTAATAAGGGTAACATGTGCTATTTGCTGTGGCTTATAAATAGTATTCACTAGTGTTGTTCGAGCACCATAGTGCTCGGGTACTCTGGGGCTCGGGCCGAACACATCGGGATGCTCGGGTGCTCTACCGAGCACCTGAGTATAATGGAAGTCAATGGGAGAACCCGAGCATTTAACCAGGCACCCCCTGCTCTGAAGAGGGGCGGGTGCCTGGTTCATAGGAAAAGGTCAGAAATTGATGGAAACACCACCGAAATGGTTCAGGAACAGCATAGGGAGAATGTCTGGATGCATCTTGGACTCTCAGGTCGCTGCTGGGAACGATGTTGTCTAAGTAATACGCCACTTTTACAGACTGACAATAATACGCACAAAACCGAAGATAAAATCGATTTTAGAGGAAAAATTGTTAGGAAACATTCTTTCCTGTATATTTACTTGTATATAAAGTGAAAGTGCTGTCAAAAATTACAAGGAAGAGGCACTCCGATACAACCTGCATATCACATAAAGGAGGGCCTCATTCACATTGTGGTACAATTGTTCAGGTAGTGGGACTCCTACACTCATAAAGCTTATATACTAAGTGAAAGGGGTGCCAAAAATTACAAGGAAGAGGCACTCCAATACACCCTTTATTACACATAAAGGAGGGCCTCATTCACATTGTGGTACAAATGTTCATGTAGTGGGACCCCTACACTCATAAAACCTATATACTAAGTGAAAGGGCTGCCAAAAATTACAAGGAACTGGCACTCCAATACACCCTTTATTACACATAAAGGAGGGCATCATACACACCCTTGAAAAATTATGATTGATGGCCTGCTTGGAACAAGCACCTGCTGATCTGACCATCTAAAACATTGTGGGCGAGGGCCTGCTGCCTCTTTGGTGACTCTAGATAACCTGGGACCGATCGCACATCCTCGTGACGGGCAACGATCCATTCGGATGTCTGCCCCATCAACTTTCAATGTTATTTTCAGCGAAGAAACATGCGGGAAGGAGACTCGAGCATGGCCGAGTACCGCCATGTGCCGAGCATCGAGATGCTCGAACTAAACAGGTGTTCGGCCGAGCATGCTCGATCATCACTAGTATTCATTGTCAAAAGTTTAATATATGAAAATATGAAGCTGCAGTCCAGAAATAGAGCTAACACTAGTGTCATGGTCTTACCTGCTTGCTGCTCTCCTTCGTTTGACATGTGCTGGCGGCCATCTTGGTTTCTGGGTTTCTTGTAGCCTTTCACCCTGCGGCTCCTCCTTCCCCTGGGAGGAGCTGGATGCCTAGCTCATATATATAGGAGGTCTGTGGCTTCAGTTCCTTGCTTGTTCCTCTTGTGTTCACATGCTTCTAAGACTGCTGCTGCTTCTGGTTCCTGATCCTGGCTTCGTCTGACTACCCTGCTGGTTCCTGATCCTGGCTTCGTCTGACTACCCTGCTGGTTCCTGATCCTGGCTTCGTCTGACTACCCTGCTGGTTCCTGATCCTGGCTTCGTCTGACTACCCTCCTGGTTCCTGACCTCTGGCTTCGCAAAGACTCTGCTCGGTTTCACCATCCGTTTGGACTTTTGCTTTACAGCTTTATTTTCAATAAAGCCTTCTTATTTTCACTTATCTCTTGTTGTACGTCTGGTTCATGGTTCCGTGACATTAGGACCAAGCCATGAATTCTGACGGTACAGGGCCATCCTCGCTACCCACGCTGGTTGCCAGACTTGATCACCAGGATCACCTGTTGGGTCGGTTCGCTGTGGCGTTGCAAACCCTGCTTGAACGCACGGCTCATTTCGCTCCCGTTGCCGATGGGTCGGTTGTCGCTCCTGGGCTCGCTCCTACTGCCGCTCCGGTTGTTGCGCCAGAGTCTACCCCGACACCTGTTGTTGCGCCTGCGGTGTTTCGGGGTATGACCGGTTCTGCCCCTCTTCCACAGCGCTTTGGGGGAGAGCCAACTCAGTGCCGAGGTTTCCTTAACCAGGTGGGCATTTATTTCGAGTTGCTGCCACATGCCTTTCCTACTGAGAGATCAAAGGTGGGCTTCTTGATCTCGCTGCTCTCGGACAAGGCCTTGGCCTGGGCCAGCCCTTTATGGGAGAACAACAATCCGGTGGTTGCCGAGTTTTCCGGTTTTGTTGCTTCTCTTCGGAAGGTATTCGATGTGCCGGCTCGTGCTGCCTCTGCTGCGAAGCTCCTTATGTCCATCAGACAGGGTTCACGATCCGTAGCTGAATACGCCATTGAGTTTCGTACCCTGGCAGCAGAGGTGGGCTGGAATAATGAGGCTCTGGTCGCTGCTTTCTCTCATGGTCTCTCGGATGCCTTGAAGGATGAGGTTGCAGCTAAGGACCTACCAGTTGAGCTTGAGTCTCTTATTTCTTTCCTGATTTTGATTGACACCAGACTCAGGGAGAGACCTTCCTTTAAGGAGAACCTGCGGAGGTCTTCTAACAGATTGGTGCCTACGTTTGCTGTCCCACCCGTGCCTCCCTCTCCTCCCACGCCTCCTGGGGATGACTTGTCTGGGGGTGAACCCATGCAGCTGGGGTTTGCTCGCCTGTCCGAGGGGGAGAGGGCACTCCGGAGACGCGAGGGCCGATGCATGTACTGTGGTCTCGGTGGGCATTTTCGGTTGGCATGTCCGAACCGTCCGGGAAACGCTCGTACCCTGAGATCCTGTCGGGGGCAGATCTTGGGTGGAGTCTCCTCGTCCCCGGTTTCCCGTGTTGACAAACCACTGATCACTGTTGTCCTCTCCTGGGTCGGGGGCTCGGTGACGACCCAGGCGTTGGTGGACTCTGGTGCTGGTGGTTTGTTCATTGATAGTGTGTTCGCTGCTGCCAATTCCATTCCTCTGCAGGCTCGAGGTTCCCCACTGGCTCTTGAGGCGATAGACGGCAGACCCCTTCTGCCGCCACACGTGACTCATGAGACCCTTCCAGTGGGGATAGCCATTGGTGCCGTTCACAGAGAGTCGGTCTGCCTCCAGGTTATTTCGTCTCCACACTACTCGGTGGTCTTGGGGTACCCCTGGCTCCAGAAGCATAATCCGACTTTCGATTGGAGATCGGTCGAGATCCTCTCGTGGTCACCGCAGTGTGGGGCTAGTTGCATCCATGGGTCTGTCAAGTTGCTGTGTACTTCCTCGGACTCTCTGTTGCCTCCTAATTACGAGGAGTACCGGGATGTATTCGATAAGGTGCGCGCGGTTGCCCTACCTCCGCACCGCCCATACGATTGTGCCATAGAGTTACAATCTGGTGCCGTTCCTCCTCGTGGCAAAGTCTATCCACTGTCGGTAGCGGAGAATGAGGCCATGGAGGAGTACGTGAGGGAGGCGCTTTCACGCGGACACATTCGCAAATCTTCGTCCCCGGCAGGGGCTGGATTTTTCTTTGTGAAAAAGAAGGGCGGTGAGTTGAGGCCTTGCATCGATTACAGGGGTCTCAATCGCATCACGATCAAGAACGCTTACCCGATACCCTTGATTTCCGAGCTGTTCGATCGCCTTAAAGGGGCCACGGTCTTTACCAAACTCGACCTGAGGGCGGCATATAACCTGGTAAGGATCAAGGTGGGCGATGAGTGGAAGACCGCGTTTAACACCAGGACCGGTCATTACGAATCCTTGGTTATGCCCTTTGGGTTGTGCAATGCGCCCGCAGTCTTTCAGGAATTCATCAACGATGTTTTCCGTGACCTGTTGCAGCAGTGTGTGGCAGTCTATTTGGATGACATCTTGGTATATTCTGAATCCATGGAGGCCCACATTCTGGATGTCAGACGAGTGTTGCAACGGTTACGAGAGAACAAGCTGT
Source organism: Bufo bufo (assembly GCF_905171765.1). Lineage (NCBI taxonomy): Eukaryota > Metazoa > Chordata > Amphibia > Anura > Bufonidae > Bufo > Bufo bufo. The sequence continues at coordinate 184,726,862 of NC_053391.1, read as the reverse complement.
TCGGTAAGCTTGAGAAATGCGAATTTCACCGATCCCAGGTAACCTTCTTAGGTTACATCATTTCCGCTGAGGGGTTCTCCATTGATCCTGAGAAGGTTTCGGCTGTCTTACAGTGGCCCCAGCCCAGTGGTCTTCGTTCCCTGCAGCGCTTTTTGGGCTTCGCCAATTATTATCGGAAGTTCATCAGGGACTTTTCCATGCTGGCCAAGCCTCTCACGGATCTGACCAGGAAGGGCAGTAATTCCCAGGTCTGGCCGCTCGAGGCCATCCGAGCTTTTGAGGCCCTAAAGTCCGCCTTTGTGTCGGCTCCGATTCTGTCGCATCCCAACCCTGGGTTGCCCTTTGTCCTCGAGGTGGACGCGTCTGAGACGGGAGTAGGCGCCCTTCTGTCTCAGCGTAGAACACCAGAGGGTCCTCTGCTTCCTTGTGGGTTTTACTCCCGGAAACTGTCTTCCGCGGAGTGCAACTATCAGATTGGTGACAGGGAGTTATTGGCCATCGTGCAGGCCCTTAAAGAATGGAGGCACTTGCTCGAGGGTTCGGTGGTTCCGGTTCTCATCCTGACGGACCACAAGAATCTGACCTACCTTTCTGAGGCCAAGAGATTGACACCACGTCAGGCCAGATGGGCTCTGTTCTTGTCACGTTTTAATTACGTGGTCTCCTACCTACCCGGTTCCAAGAACATCAGGGCGGATGCCTTATCACGGCAGTACTCCGAGCTGTCCAGGGAGGAGTCGATTCCGACTTCGGTCATACCTCCGAATCAGATCCTGGCCGCCATTCGCACCAGCCTGACCTCTCCCCTGGGTGAGCAGATTTTGGCGGCTCAATCTGGTGCTCCCTCTGGGAGACCCAACGGCAGATGTTTTGTGCCTGAGGAGTTGCGCACTCGGTTGTTGCGAACCTACCATAACTCCAAGACCGCGGGGCATCCTGGAAAGAATCAGCTGTCCTGGGCTGTTTCACGTCTGTTCTGGTGGCCTTCCCTACGTTCCGACATCGCCGCATATGTAGCGGCATGCTCCGTTTGTGCCCAGAGTAAGTCCCCTCGGCACCTTCCGTTGGGCCTTCTGCAACCCATAGCCACCGGGGAGCGCCCATGGTCACACCTGGGGATGGATTTCATTGTGGACCTCCCTGCATCCCGAGGCCATACGGTCATTCTCATGATTGTGGATCGGTTTTCCAAAATGTGCCACTGTGTTCCTCTCAAGAAGTTACCCTCTGCACAAGAGTTGGCCACGATTTTTGCCAGGGAGGTCTTCCGGTTGCACGGTTTGCCTAAGGAGATTGTGTCGGATCGGGGGAGTCAGTTTGTGTCCACTCGTATTGCAAAAAAGTGTCACACATGTGGTATCGCCGTCATCAGGAGAAGTAGGGCAATGTGTTTTGGGGTGTCTTTTTACATATACCCATGCTGGGTGAGAGAAATATCTCTGTAAATTGACAACTTTGTATGAAATTTTTTTAAAAGTTGTCATTTACAGAGATATTTCTCACACACTTTTATGCAGCCTAGGTGCGCAAAGGGGCCCAAATTCCAATGAGAATCTTTACGATTTCACAGGGCATTTTTTACGCATTTGGATTCCAAACTACTTCTCATGCTTTAGGTCCCATAAAATGCCAGGGCAGTATAAATACCCCACAAGTGACCCCATTTTAGAAAGAAGACACCCCAAGATATTCCGTGAGGGGCATGGCGAGTTCCTAGAATATTTTTTGGCACAAGTTAGTGGAAAATGATTTTTTTTATATTTTTTTCTCTTACAAAGTCTCATATTCCACTAACTTGTGACAAAAAATAAAATTTTATATGAACTCGCCATGCCCCTCACGAAATACCTTGGGGTGTCTTCTTTCCAAAATGGGGTCACATGTGGGGTATTTATACTGCCCTGGCATTTTAGGGGCCCTAAAGCGTGAGAAGAAGTCTGGACTATAATTGTCTAAAAAATTTTACGCATTTGGATCCCGTGAGTGGTATGGTGAGTTCATGTGAGATTTTATTTTTTGTCACAAGTTAGTGGAATATGAGACTTTGTAAGAAAAAAAAAAAAAACAATTTCCGCTAACTTGTGCCATTTTACTGTGTTTTTGCAGTGATCAGAAAAAAAAATATTCTGCCACTGCGGTGGGGCGGACTGAACGCAAGTGTGCGCACAAGATCAGGCCTGATCGGGCGAACACAGCGTTTTTTGTAGAGCCTATAGAACATGTCCTATTCTTGTCCACATTTGCGGACAAGAAAATGCATTTTCTATATAGTTCTGGCAATGTGCGGATCCGCAAAATGCGTAAAGCACATTGCTGGTGTCCGTTTTTTGCGGATCCGCGGTGTCCGTGTTTTGCGGATCCGTGGATCCACAAAACACATACGGACATCTGAATGGAGCCTTACAGGGGGGTTATCAATGACAGGGGGGTGATCAGGGAGTCTATATGGGGTGATCACCCCCCTGTAAGGCTCCATTCAGACGTCCGTATGTGTTTTGCGTATCCGTGGATTCGCGGATCCGCAAAACACATATGGACGTTTGAATGGAGCCTTACAGGGGGGTGATCAATGACAGGGGGGTGATCAGAGAGTCTATATGGGGTGATCACCCCCCTGTCATTGATCACCCCCCTGTAAGGCTCCATTCAGACGTCCGTATGTGTTTTGCGGATCCGTGGATCCGCAAAACACATACGGACGTCTGAATGGAGCCTTACAGGGGGGTGATTAATGACAGGGGGTGATCAGGGAGTCTAATATGGGGTGATCAGGGGTTAATAAGTGACGGGGGAGGGTGTAGTGTAGTGGTGTTTGGTGCCTGTGTCCTCTGGTGATCGATCCAAGAAAAAGGGACCACCAGAGGACCAGGTAGCAGGTATATTAGATGCTGTTAACAAAACAGCGTCTAATATAACTTTTTGGGGTTAAAAAAATTGCATCTACAGCCTGCCAGCGAATGATCGCCGCTGGCAGGCTGTAGATGTACTCGTTTACCTCCCGATCCTGTGAACGCGCGATCCTGTGTGCACGCGTTCACAGGAAATCTCGCGTCTCGCGAGAGGACGCGCCGATGCGTCCAGGAGGAACAGATCGACCGCCCGCAGGACGCAATCCTGCGTTAGGCGGTCCTGAGGCGGTTAAAGAATACAGTGAACTCATAATTATGGGTCCGCTGTATTGATGATGACTGTGACTCTGCTGTGTTCTTTGCTCTCTCCTATTAATCAAACACCATGGGGGTAATTTATTAAGACCGGCGTGTTAGACGCTGGTCTTAATAACCCCTATATCTGGCAGTAGATCTACATAACTTCAGCGCATCCAGCGCCAGTCTAAATGTAACATGTGACAGCTTCCTTGCTGGCTTACATTTAGACCATTTCCTACACGTAAAACAGGTGTACAAAATGATGAATGAGATGGGCCTGTCGGCCCGTCCCCTTCCCCGTCCATGCCATGCCCACCTAGGGTGAGCAGGGAAAAGTCGCAGTTTGTGGCACAACTAACCGCTGTGCCGCAATCTGCGTCAGAAATACACCTCATATAGGTGTATTTCTGGATAATAAATGACCCTCAATATTTTTTGAGCCATTTTGGCTACCTGATGCATCGGATGCCATGAATGATCTCATAGAAATCTGTGGGATCAGTTCTGGCATCAGTTTATATGGATATATGTAAACCTGGCCTAATTCTATAGGTGAAATGGAGTATTGCAGAATTCCAATTAAAATCAATGGGTTGTTCAAGTAATTTAGGTGTAAAGTACTGATGTCTTCTATAAAATCTTGAGTCTGTGGCCGTGACTTTAGATTAGATCCATGTTGTACTAAACTTGAAGAAAACACTCAATGTCTGACTTTATATGAAGGCACAGAAAAAAGACAGTGGAATGTTCCATCAATATTGTATTAGGCTGCCTGCACTCGGGTGAACATGCAGAAGATCCGCACGAATTTCAGTGTGGTTTTCTGTGCGTTTCTGCATTAAAAAAACACGCTTTACTTGCAGTTTTTGGTGAGGATTTGATGATGTTTTGGCGCATATCTCACCCTTCCATTGAAAAGCGTGAAATCTGCACCTAAAATAAAAAAAACATGATTTACATGATGAAAATTTCTAGATCTGCATGACACGTCAATATCTGCACAGAAGAAAGAGGAAAGGTGTACATGTGATTTGTCTAATCTCATTCATTTTGCTGGTACTGTATTATTCAAATCCATGTGGAAAAACCATGCGTAATCCTCAACGTGTGCAGGCAGAGGCAGACCGGCCCTAAACCCTACCAGGAAATTTCCTGTGGGCCAATAATCAGGGGCTGCCTGAACCCATCCTCATGGCCATGGGCTGATTATGTAAGGATCTGATGCTCTCAGAGTCCTCCTGAGTTCCACTGTATAGTCGTCCTCAGGCAAGTGATATATGCGGCTGGGGTGGAAGTATTTTGTGCTGCACTGTGTATTTGGTTCTGCTGGGGTGGTATTTTGTGCTGCACTACGGTATTGCTGGCCCCCCCTGCTTATGTTGGCCTTGCCTACTTGCGTTGTCCCACCTTCTGTCAATTTGGATTTGCCTACAACATGAGGCCACTTTTAGTTTTTTTTCATGGGCCACTTTAAGTTTCCAGTCCGCTCCTGTGTGCAGATAGCCTTAAGGTTCATCCACATGGGCTGGATTTTAAGCCACATAATTTCTGCTGTCAATCTTGCTGCGCACACACACACACATTCCACAGTGGAATTCCCACTGCAAAATTTTCACAGATTTTCCTGTGGATTTAACCTTATGCAATACAAGGGGTAAAATCCTTGGTGGAAATTCGCAGCATACTGTAAATTAACATGGTGAAAATGTAACTGCAAAATACGCACCACTGGTTAATCTGCGGTGAATTTCTCATGCTGGTTGTTGATGAAGCTTATATAAATCTTGTCCACTCTGCTGCTACTGTAGAACGCTAAGGATTTTCCACTCGCAATTCCAAATATGGCTGAACCTTTAGGGCTTATGCACTCAAGCGTATTTTTCTTCAGTGTGCTATCCATATTTTGCACGGATGGCACATTGACCTAGTTTTTCCAATTGGGCCATGCACACATCTGCATTTGTGTGGCCATTCTGCAAATTATAGAACAGGCCCTATTCTGATTCGTTTAGCAGACAAGAATAGGCATTTCGAAAATGTTGCATTCACATGGAAGGTAACCTTATCATTTAATCTGTGGATTATAGACCAAAATACGGATACGATCATGTGCTGAAGCCTTACAGAAGTATTATGGAGCAACGTTTCAAGGGTAGTGTGGTTCCTCAAGGAGTGCCTTTGGGTTTGCTGTATGCATGAGCTCTAATTGTATCTATGTTTATGTGCTCAACAAGAGGAAAAAGAGATATTAAAGGGAGTCTGTCACCACAATTTGCCCTTATAGACCACTTACATAGCACTGTAGCATAACTATAGATCAGTCAAATGGTACCTTTGTCTTTTTGTTTGGATGTTCACCAGGGGCAAAGACTGAGTTTTTTTCATATGTAAATGAGGGCTCGCAAGTGCCCAGGGGCGGCGTTCGGGCTGTAAGTGCCCAGGTCGCTCTTCCTTCTTCTCACATAACCCCTCCCCAGCCTGTTGCTTGGCCCGCCCTGTAAGCCTCTTACGTCATCCAGTGTACTGGCCGATATCCCGCCGGCCCATGCGCACTGTGATGACCATTGTGGGCAGCAGCATCATTCAATGCAGTGCGCATGCGCGGGCGGGATATCGGCCAGTACACTGAATGACGTAAGAGGCTTACAGGGCGGGCCAAGCAACAGGCTTGGGAGGGGTTATGTGAGAAGAAGGCAGAGCGGCCTGGGCACTTGCAGCCCGAAACGCCACACCCGGGCACTTGCGAGCCCTCATTTACATATGAATAAAACTCAGTTTTTGCCCCTGGTGAACATCCAAACAAAAAGACAAAGGTACCATTTGACTGATCTATAGTTATGCTACAGTGCTATGTAAGTGATCTATAAGGGCAAATTGTGGTGACAGACTCCATTTAAAGGGGTTGTCTCATCATGGACAATGGGGGCATATCACTAGGATTGTCTTACAGGTGTGGTTCCTACCGCTGGTACCCACACCTATATCGAGAACTGATCTCGGCAAGGTGGTGGTTGGAGGACTCTGGTCCGGCCACCACCAAGCTGGCTCCTCATAGAAGTGAATTGGAGTGTACCGCGCATGCACGGCCCCCGCTCCCATTCATTTCTATGGGGCCGATGATAATAGCCGAGCCAGCGCTCGGCTATTTTCGCCGGCCCCATAGAAAATGAATGGAGGGCGGCTGCACATGCGCAGTGCGCCCACCTTCACTTTCGGGGCTCCGTTCTCAATATAGGTGCGGGTCCCAGCGGTGGGACGCGCACCTATAAGACATTTGGGGCATATCCTAGCGATATGCCCCCATAGTCCATGATGAGACAACCCCTTTAAGACTTCTGCCAGCAGTATAGAACATTTGCAAAGAAAAGGGGGTTAGTCAGCATATCCCAATGCGCAGGTGCACGCTGCCATGGCTGAAAACATAGAGAAAAAAGACAATGCAACAGCACTCTGCCAACCAGATAAAGTACAATAATGCCATAGTCACAAAAATTTTTATAGTGCTAATTCTACGCTTATTTATAAAGTGAGATGCTTGGCAAATGCATTTTGTTCAAAACCATCTGCCGAGCGTCAAGGCGATCTCTGTAAGACGGGAACCTAACACTAAATACTACCCGTTATGCGCCATAATGACCGCCATAAAGTTCAGGGAGTGTTGGTTCCACATGCATGCTGGATCCACTCTGCATTTTACAATTTTTGGTGCCAAAATGGCCTACATTACTTCCAAGGGATGCAGGTACCAACATGCATGCCGAGCCCACTCCATACCTTTCCTTGCACCAGACGGCTTCCAACAAATGTAGTTAGAGCAGGCCACAACTTTATACTGAAACTAATAAACATCAGCCTATGGGGCAGACAGGCTAATCAGGAGTGCACAACTCGCTGGAGTGCCACATCTCCAGCACTGTAAATCTACAAAGACAAGAGGGGTTAGTCAGCACATCCCAATGCGCAGGTGCACGCCGCCATGGCTAGAAAAAGAGAAAAAAAGACAATGCAACAGCACTCTGCAAACCAGATAACGTACAATAATGCCATAGTCACAAAGAATGTTATAGTGCTAATGCTACGCTTATTTAAGGAAGTGTTGGTTCCACATGCATGCTGGGTTCCCATCTTACAGAGATCGCCTTGACGCTCGGCAGACGGGCTCAGATGGTTTTGTACAAAATGCATTTGCCAAGCATCTCACTTTATAAAATAGACGTAGCATTAGCACTTGTATATTTTTTGTGACTATGGCATTATTGTACTTTATCTGGTTTGCAGGGTGCTGTTGTGCAATGAGCAGGACACTGGGTCAGTGGGCATGCTATGTAGTGGGTCAGTTTATATGTATATGAGTTCGTGACGCCAGTTGCAGCTTGCGCAGGTACTGTAGCAGGGCCCTTTAAGATGTTGGGAGCTCACGTACTAGGTAAGGAATGCCAGAGGGGGATAATGTCTCTGTATAGCAGATTTGGTAGTGTCAACGGTGTCTCCTACCTTGGTATGGCTGGACTCCTGTATCCTGGCTCACATGCAACAAAATGAGTGCTGTTAGTAGGAGTAATGGAGGAATGATGGAATTCCACACAGATAATAGGGTCCAACTTGTCTTTACTTATATGCAGCTTTTGATCCATACAATGTACAGCAATAGCCTAGAGTCCCAGCAGGTGTTGGCAATATGTGGCAGGAATTTACATATATTCTGCATCTGGTACATATGCCTATTAGAATCTGGCAGGTATTTATCTTCTGCTCTGTCTGAGGTCTGCTTGATATGGGCCTGACTAGCTGTGGAGGTACTTATCTTCTCTTTGTCTTGGAATCTTTACTTACAGGACTGCTCGCAGGGGATGGTGGTGGCTTCCTGGAGATCTGATAGTTCTGTAGATGGCTGCTTTCTTTGTCCACCAGCTGAGGTAAGGGACTTAGGCTGGGAAGGTTGATCTGGGGCCTCAGCAGAGGCTTGGATCCTTGGTTGGGGTCCCTGTTTCTGGGAGCTCCTACTCACACAGCCTACCCCAACAGGGGGTGGCTGGTACACTGCCTAGAACTTTCCTTCCTCCCCCTGAAGTAGGATGTGGGAACATTCCACTCCTCCTCAGGTAGGGGGGAGCTAGCCTGGAATGGTCTATTCCAGTCTAGGTCTATTAACTAGCTATGGTCTACTTATATATTGCTGCCACCTGCTGGTGCACATTGAGAATTACAGCAAATTACATGAAAAGTCACAGTAAATCCATATAATACAAATGCAATGTCAGATTACACATGATGTTAACACATTTACACATTAACATCATATAGCAGGGTGACAGAGTTTTAGTGACATACTCTAGGATGTTACAGTTGTATTGTCTTTTTTCTCTATGTTTTTCTTTATGTTTTCCCTATGCACCTGCTCATTGGGATGTGCTGACTAACCCCCTTTTCTTTGCAGATTTACAGCGATGGAGGTGTGGCACTCCAGTGAGTCGTGCACTCCTGATTAGCCTGTCTGCCCCATAGGCTGATTTTAATTAGTTTCAGTATAAAGCTGTAGCCTGCTCTCACTACATTCATTGGAATATTGAGTGGGCTCGGCATGCATGTTGGTACCTGCATCCCTTGGAAGTAATGGAGGCCATTTTGGCACCAGAAATGGTAAAGGCCAGAGTGGATCCAGCATGCATGTGGAACAAACACTTCCTGAACTTTATGGCGACCATTATGGCGCATAACAGGTAGCATTTAGTATTAGGACCCGTCTTACAGAGATCGCCTTGACGTTCGGCAGACGGGCCCAAATTGCCCAAAATGCATTTGCCAAGCATCTCACTTTATAAATAAGCGTAGCATTAGCACTATAATATTTTTTGTGACTATGGCATTATTGTACTTTATCTGGTTTGCAGAGTGCTGTTGCATTGTCTTTTTTCAGTATAGAACATTGGAATATTAGATGCTTACTGGTTCAGGCTTGCAATCAGGGCCACTTCTCTTGGGAATTTGAGTGCTGTAAATGATCTTTTATGAAACTCTCTTGGTCATTGAAGGTGTTGACAGAAAGTCCCATGAAGCTGTCTCATATTCACAGTGTCAATAGCTCCTGTTGCTACATATCTCATCATAGGCTTCTGTGTGGAGGATTCTGGTTCTAAAAGAGAAGAATACGTTTTCATTTTCACAAGGTTCCTTTAAGAATTTCATGTACAAGACAGACCCCATCATGCTCGCCTCATTATACGTTGTTTGGACCATACTTAGTAACATAACTTATATTTCATTTTCAGGGAATGGAAACCTGAAGCTAATCGTAAATCAGACGTTAAGCGATCTTTAAATCAGACAGTAAGAAGCCTTCCAGGCATTATTATGGCATCATTACTGTTATTTAACCAAGTACAGCCTGAACTTTTTGTCTCTATAAAAATGTCCACAAAGTAGGATCTGTAACAAATTAAAGCCCAGGCTTGTCCTAATGTGGTTTCTAAATGTGGTTTAGAATACTATGCCGATCCTCAGGGATTACTGACTTGTGTTCATTATGTTCCCTGTTAATAGCTCTATATGTCTTTTATGTAAGTGAGCATCATAGAACGCCTGCCAGCACGGACTGTAGAACATGGTGTTAATTTCACAAACAACGGCAAATAATATTTGATTTATTTGCTGCCATATTTTAAAGAGAACAGTAAATTTGTTTAAAAAAATTGAACCAGAAAAATGTCACAAATATGTCTTTTGCTATTTGTATGAGTTTTAGGGCTCATGCATACAACCTTATTTTTCTTCAGTATCCTATCCACACTTTGCGCAGCTGGCACACTGAACTATTCATTTCTATGGGGCCATGCACAAATCCATATTTTTTGCTGATCTGTGTGTCCGTTCTACAAATATCAGCGCAGCTCTTATTATTGTTCATAGAATAGCCCTTTCTATTGAGTAAGAAAAATACTGATTGCACACAGAAAGCATCTGCATTTTTCAGATCTGTTTTTGGAACCAAAATACAGACATGGGCATGTGTATGAGCCCTTCTGCACAGAGAGAGAGAGAGTAAATTGTTACATAACCAGTTGCAGTGACTGTGCATTTATACATCAGAAATATATATTCTGTGATTTCACCATAAATGAAACAAAGAAAAACAATCTAAGCCCAGGCTTGCAATTTTTATGTTTACAATGGGTTAAAAAAATAGAAAAACTGATAAAAAAGCATTTTCCTTTAACCCCTTCCTACACTATACCGTAATTCCATGGCATGGTAATTATCACGTTGCTACATCATGCCGTACATTTATGACATAGCAGTGGCAGTGGCTCAAGAACTGAGCCGCGATGGTTGCTATGTATGAAAGCCTGTGAGGCCCTGCCAGAGGCAGGTTCTGATAAGACTGAGTGTCAGTGTAAAGCTTACAGGTACAATACATTGCAATAAATAACTATTGCTGTGTATTGTACCAGTCGTTGGACTGTTGTATGTTCAAGTCTCCAGGTGGGACTTAAAAAAAAATAAAAAGTTACAAAAAAAAATATTTCAAGCAAAAATAAATAGGGGGAGTTTATCAAACTGGTGTAAAGTAAAACTGGCTTAGTTGCCCAAAGCAACCAATCAGATTCCACCTTTTATTTTTCACAGTTCCTTTGGAAAATGAAAGGTGGAATCTGATTGGTCGCTGAGGGCAACTAAGCCAGTTTTACTTTATGCCAGTTTGATAAATCTTCCCCATAGTGTTTTCCTGTATCCACTCATTTATTGTTAAAAATAATAATCCAAAAATAAAATAAACTACACATAATTAGTATTGCTACGTTTGTAAAGATCTGCTCTATAAAAAGATCGCATTGCCATAAAAAACTAAAAAACAATGACTGAATTTCTGTTTTTGTCACCTCACCTCCCAAAAAAATGGTATAAAAAGCAATCAAAAAGTCCTATGTACCCAAAAAATTGTACCAATAAAAACTAAAGTCCAGCAAAAAACAGACTCAAACACAGCTGCCTCAACAGAAAAAAAAAAAGTCATAAGCCTTAGATATGGCAATGCAAAGAAAACATTTTTTTTTTATAAAAAAGTTGTTTTATAAAGAAAAGTACTCACCTCCAAAAAAATAAAAATAAATTAAAAGCAATGACAAAAATCACATGTACCCCAAAATGATACCAATACAAGCTACAGCTTGTCCCACAAAAAACAAGCTCTTACACAGTTCTGTCAACAAAAATATAAAACGTTTTCTCTCTTAAAAATATGTTGTTCCTAAATCCAGATGTCACTCCTTCTCTTCCGAGCTCTGCCAGGCTTCCCGCATGCATGATAAGTGGTCATTAGCATTTAGACTATAAGACGCACTGCCACTTTCCCCCCATTTTTTTTTTTTTAAATACGGTAATTCCTGTGAAACACCCAGAGTGTTAACAAACTTCTTAAATTTTATTTCAAATACTTTGAAGGGTGCTGAACAATGATCCAGTAAACAGTTCATCCAGCACTGAAGGGTTAAAAAGAATTCCCAGCTTTATTGAGGATGCATGTTAGGCCTCATGCACACGGCCGTTGCCCCTTATTGCGGCCCGCAAAGAGAGGGTCCGCAATATGCGGACATCGGCCGTGTGCTTCCCGCATCACAGATGTGGGCCCATTCACTTGAATGGGTTAGTAATCCAGAGCTGCTGTTCTATTTTTGTGCGGATGGATCATGGACCCATTCAAGTTGAATGGGTCTGGATCCATCGTGGCTGCCCCACGAATGGGGCCCGTGCATTGGGGACCGCAAATTGCGGTCCCTAATGCACAGAACGGCCGCACAACCACCGTGTGCAAGAGGCCTTAAAAACATTCCAGGACATAACAGAACTTTGTTTTCCGTTCAGCATAACAGAAACCAGACGGATACGTTATGCTTGCCCATATACTTCTATTATGATGGATCAAAACGGAATGCCTCTAAAGGTTTCCGTTTTGATTTCCGTCTTATGGATTCAGTTATTTTCTGTTTTTAACCACGTTATAACGGAAAGCCATAACGGAATACATAACGTTGATGTGAACAAGCCCTAAGACTGTGTAACAGTTGAAACGCGTTGACAAAGTAGTATGTCCTGGAATGTTTTTAACATGCATCCTCAAACAAGCTGGGAATACTTTTTAACCCTTCACAGCTGGATGAACTGTTTACTGGATTTCACACGCAACTGGAGCGGAGTTGTAATGACCGGCGTCACGCAAAGGGAGGGAAATGGGAAGGCCCTGTCCAAGGGAGAGGGAAAGGTGGCTACCCCTGACTCACCTTGCGGCTGGCACCTGACTGCCCTGACGTCCCTAGACGGGTTCCTCACCCGTACGCCGATCACGTGCCTAAACCCTGGCTTCCCCTAAGATGAGCCCTATGTAGTGAACGGGGCGGTGGGATCACTAGTCCGCACCACTGACACTAAGAGGAAAACACCAAGGAAAGGACAGACAATACAGACAAACATATAATCCCGGGTGGGCGACAACAGCAGACCACGAAGGCCCAACAGGGATCCGGAGGGTAACGTTCTGGAACAACAACCAGGGAACACAGCTACACAGCTCCAGTGGGTCAGTATAGAAGTCCAGGCAGGAAGCTCTATATCTGGCAACCAGAGAAGTGGGAGAGGGGAATATAAGGAGGTTGGGAGTGCTGGACAAGAAACAGCTGAGGAGAAGGAGCTACGGATCCCTGATTGAGCCAAAAAGGGTTGCAAGGCAAACCCAGAAAGCTACCATAAAGAAACAGCACAATCTTTCTACATAGAGCGCGCAGCCACCCGCTGCGACTTCCTGACCCTGGGTATAACGGAGTCAGGCGTGGCTCTTGACACCCTCGTGACAGTACCCCCCTTTCTACGAGGGGCCTCCAGACACTCAGGACTAGGTCTCTCAGGATGAGAGGTATGAAAAGCCCGAACTAACCTGTCGGCGTTTACCTCAGACGCTGGAACACACATTCTTTCCTCGGGACCGTAACCTCTCCAATGCACCAGATATTGAAGCGAGCGGCGGACCCGACGAGAATCAACAATTTTGGATATTTGAAACTCTAGATTACCATCCACAACAGCAGGAGGGGGTGGCAGCGGTGACGGTTCTAGAGGTGGAACATATTTTTTTGAGTAACGACTTATGGAAGACGTTATGGATTTTAAAAGTCTGAGGTAGCTCCAGGCGAAAAGCCACGGGGTTAATGATGGCTACTATTTTGTAAGGGCCAATGAACCTAGGACCCAGTTTCCAAGAGGGAACCTTTAATTTAATATTCCTAGTAGACAACCACACATAGTCATTCACTCCTAGGTCCGGACCTGGCGACCGTCTCTTATCAGCCATGCATTTATATTTACCTCCCATATTTTTCAAGTTAGCTTGCACCTTCTGCCATACCGATGAAAGAGATGATGAAAACCGTTCCTCTTTGGGAACCCCAGAAGACCCCCCCTCTTTGAAAGTACAGAATTGGGGATGAAAATCATATGCACCAAGAAATGGTGACTTACCAGTAGATTCCTGACGGCGATTATTTATGGCAAACTCGGCTAACGGTAAATATGATGACCACACCTCTTGGTTTTCAGACACAAAACATCTTAGATATGTCTCAAGGTTTTGGTTGGTACGCTCAGTCTGTCCATTCGACTGAGGATGGAGAACTGAGGAAAAGGACAAGTGTACCCCCAAACGGGAACAAAAAGCTTTCCAAAATTTAGAAATAAACTGGGTACCCCGATCCGAAACAACATCGGAAGGGACCCCGTGAAGCTTCACGATTTCACTGATGAATACCTGAGCAAGAGTCTTAGCATTAGGTAGTGCGGGTAACGCAATGAAGTGTACCATTTTGCTAAACCTGTCCACTACTACCAAGATAACTGTTTTACCCGCAGACAAAGGTAAGTCAGTGATAAAATTCATTGACAGATGTGTCCATGGCCTATTGGGAATGACAAGTGGCAATAAAGACCCTGCAGGACGTGTATGAGAGACTTTCACGCGCGCACAAGTAGAACAAGTAGACACAAAATCCATTACATCCTGAAGCAACCTTGGCCACCAAAACGACGAGACAATAGCTCCAAGGTTGCTTTACTACCCGGGTGCCCAGCAAGTGCCGAATTATGATGTTCCTTTAATAATTCGAGACGCAGGTTCAACGGTACAAACAATTTCTCTGAGGGGCAAGAGACCGGGCGTCCCCCTGGGCCTCTAACACCTTCCCCTCCAGAACAGAGTGTACCGCAGAGACAACCACTCCTCTTTGTAGAATGGGTACCGGATCACTCACATTACCCCCTCCAGGGAAACAACGAGATAATGCATCTGCCTTGAAATTTTTTGCCCCAGGACGATAGGTAATAACAAAGTTAAACCTGGTAAAAAATAGCGACCACCTACCTTGGTACAGAAGGTTTTTGTGGTCCGTAATCACAGTGACGGGGTGGATTGCCCCTCTAAAAAGTGACGTTATTCTTCAAACGCTAGTTTAATAGCTAATAGTTCCCTATTGCCAATATCATAGTTCTTTTCTGCTGTAGATAGTTTTTTAGAAAAGAAAGCACAAGGACGCCATTTGCCAGGAGACGGACCTTGAGACAGCACAGCCCCCACTCCCACCTCTGACGCATCGACTTCAACAATAAAAGGCTGGGAGACATCAGGTTGGATTAGTACAGGTGCCGAGGTAAACCTCTCTTTTAGAGAGGAAAAAGCCATTTTAGCGGCGTCAGACCATTTAGTAAAATCAGTCCCCTTCCTAGTCATGTCAGTAAGGGGTTTTACAATCACCGAATAATTTTTAATGAATTTTCTATAGAAATTTGCGAAGCCCAAGAACCGTTGCAGTGCTTTGAGGTTCCCAGGAAGATCCCAATCTAAAATTGCCTGGACCTTCCTAGGATCCATACGGAAACCTGAAGCAGATAATAAATAACCTAGGAACTGTATTTCCTGAACGGCGAAGACACACTTTTCAATTTTAGCATATAATTTATTTGTCCGTAGGACCTGCAGTACCTGTCTGACATGCACCTCATGTGTTTTCAGATCAGTCGAATAAATTAAAATATCATCTAGGTATATCACCACAAACCTGCCGATAAGATGACTAAAAATGTCATTAACGAAATGTTGGAAGACAGCAGGAGCATTGGTCAGACCGAAAGGCATGACTAGATTTTCATAATGCCCCTCAGGGGTGTTAAAAGCTGTCTTCCACTCATCCCCTTCCTTAATACGAATCAGATTGTAGGCCCCCTAAGATCAAGTTTGGAGAACCACCTAGCACCCGCAATCTGATTAAACAGGTCAGGAATGAGAGGAAGAGGGTATGGGTTTCGGATGGTTATCCGGTTTAGTTCGTGAAAATCTAGGCAAGGACGCAGGCCCCCATCTTTCTTTTTAACGAAGAAAAACCCTGCAGCCACGGGTGAAGAAGAGGGTCTGATGTGTCCCTTAGCCAAGCTCTCGGAGATATAATCTTTCATGGCTTGTCTCTCCGGACACGAAAGATTATATAACCTGGTCTTCGGTAATTTTGCACCGGGAATCAGGTTAACCGGGCAATCATAAGGACAGTGAGGTAGTAACTTCTGACAACCCTTTTCAGAAAAAACATCCTCAAAGTCCGAAACAAATGTAGGTAGGGTAGCTATGGAGGCGACTAAGCAATTGCTATTTAAGCAATTTTCTCTGCAATGCTCACTCCACTCCAATATCTCCCTGGCCTGCCAATCCACCACTGGATTGTGCGCTACCAACCAGGGAAGACCCAACACCACCGGAGTGGGAAGCCCCTCCAGAACATAACATGAAAGCAACTCGTTATGGTGGTCCCCTACCCGAAGGTGTAAGTTATGGACAATGTGAGTGAGGTTTCTCTGAGACAGAGGAGCAGAATCAATAGCGAATATGGGAATAGGTCTCTGTAGCGTACAGAGAGACAAACCCATAGTGTGGGCAAAATGGGCATCTATCAAATTTACTCCTGCTCCACTGTCTAGAAAAAAAGAAATAGTCTCCATCTTAACGCCAAAAACAACAACCGCTGGCAACACAAATTGCGTTGTTCGTATGGAGGAAACGTATACCCCCCGGCTGACATCCTCCACACAGCCTGGGGTTAGTAGTTTTCCGACGGTCTTTTGTTTTTGAGGAAGGAAGGACAGACATTAATAAAATGACCCCTCTCCCCACAGAAAAAACAAACCCCACGCCTACGGCGAGCCTCAGGAGGATGGACCTGACGAGTAGTTCCTCCTAGCTGCATAGGCTCGTCTAAGTCCGTACAGACTAACTGCTGCTTGGGAGGGGTTACCAATTGCTCCGGTTTTTTCAATCTGTCCCTAAGACGTCTATCTATTCTGATAGCAAGGGACATAACCGCATCAAGGGAAAAGGGAGTCTCATACAGCGCAAGTGCATCCTTAATCCTTTCGGATAACCCAGAGCAGAACTGACTCCTGAGAGCAGGGTCGTTCCACTGGGTATCCGTAGCCCACCTACGGAACTCTGAGCAATACTCCTCTACTGGCCGCTCTCCCTGTAGGAGTCTCCGTAATTTTGATTCAGCCAGTGCGACTCGGTCAGGGTCGTCATATATGAGACCCAAGGCCCCAAAAAATTCATCCACTGACCAGAGAGCCTGGGAATCAGCGGGTAAAGAGAACGCCCAGGATTGCGGGTCCCCCTGCAGCAGGGAAATAACAACCCCCACCCGCTGTTCTTCATTACCAGAGGAGTAAGGGCGCAGCTTAAAATATAATTTACAGGCCTCACGGAACGTCACAAATTTGTCCCTTCCCCCAGAAAATCTGTCAGGAAGAGCAACCTTGGGTTCCGCAACAACCTGGTTACCTGTAGCAACCGCTGGGCTTGCGGTCTGTTGTAATTGCTGCTGTTGCTGGAGGACCGACGCCTTCAATCCTGCCACCTCCAAAGACAGGCCTTGAAGTTGCTTTGACAAAGCAGCAATTGGATCCATACTGGATTCTAAGTAGGTAGAAAGAAAAAGTTTTTTTTTTTTTACCTACACAAAATAAGGGCCAGATATAATGTAATGACCGGCGTCACGCAAAGGGAGGGAAATAGGAAGGCCCTGTCCAAGGGAGAGGGAAAGGTGGTGACCCCTGACTCACCTTGCGGCTGGCACCCGACTGCCCTGACGTCCCTAGACGGGTTCCTCACCCGTACGCCGATCACGTGCCTAAACCCTGGCTTCCCCTAAGATGAGCCCTATGTAGTGAACGGGGCGGTGGGATCACTAGTCCGCACCACTGACACTAAGAGGAAAACACCAAGGAGAGGACAGACAATACAGACAAACATATAATCCCAGGTGGGCGACAACAGCAGACCACGAAGGCCCAACAGGGATGCGGAGGGTAACGTTCTGGAACAACAACCAGGGAACACAGCTACACAGCTCCAGTGGGTCAGTATAGAAGTCCAGGCAGGAAGCTCTATATCTGGCAACCAGAGAGTTGGGAGAGGGGAATATAAGGAGGTTGGGAGTGCTGGACAAGAAACAGCTGAGGAGAAGGAGCTACGGATCCCTAAGTGAGCCAAAAAGGGTTGCAAGGCAAACCCAGAAAGCTACCATAAAGAAACAGCACAATCTTTCTACATAGAGCGCGCAGCCACCCGCTGCGACTTCCTGACCCTGGGTATAACGGAGTCAGGCGTGGCTCTTGACACCCTCGTGACAGTAGTCCTGTGTACGGAGGCTTTATACTGCTATGGAAGCTGGCGTGAGTTCTCTTTTTTGTTCTTTTGCTGAACAATGATGCCAATATCTATCATTTTACAGACATACTTTACAAAAAGTGTCTGAACGCACTACTGCTGTAGAAGGGCGTTTCAGTGATACTGAGGATCTCTTGAAAATCACCTGCATCGTAATGCTTTCTGACTTGTCGGAGTACCTGAGGTGGAGGTTGCACAACACACTGAATTTTTTGAAAAATTACTGCTTAATATATTTGGAAAGACTGTGTACCCAGCTGCTTGCCGTGGAAAGCCCACCGTGTGCCCACCAGACCATTGCCCCCTGGGGCTCTACCACGTTCAGTGCTTGTCAAATTACTACATTATCAAGATAGAGACATTATCTTGTCTAAAGCGCGTGACCTCAAAGATGTGTCTATTGATGGCAATAACCTTTCTGGATATTAAGTGAGAAGGCTGAGAAGTCTCTAACTGCCATATGCTATGTTTTATGCAGCACATTCAAGAGTTGTTCAACTTTCAGGGGCTGGCTGGCATATTTTAGTCTGGGGTGCAAGCACACAGCACTGGCCCATCTGTAGCGGCCCACCTCAACCTGTTTAACTCTGCCTACCATATAAAGGCGGTATGGGTAAATGGTCTCTAAATCGTTAAAAGGCGGCAGCTGGTTGTGTTTTCATGTTGGGATCTCACACACATGTGCAAACCCAGATACAGTACATGACTGACTACATAGCAACAGCTTGGTCATTAGAGGGGCAAGATTTGCCAACTCCTGAGCTGAAGAGACTCTATTGACTATAATGGGGTCTGCTCAGGATGCTGCATCTTTACTGGACAAAAAAGTCTTGCATACAGGACTTTTTTGTCTGGTCTTTTTGACAGAATCTGTGACAGTGACCCGAACGCACATGTGAATGGATAGCATTAGATCAAAGTATAGCATCAAATGCACGTTTGACACACAAATACAGAGCAAGAACCAGATGGCAATAGGAATACAGCACCACAACCAATACCATAAGTCAAATACAGCAACAGAACCAACAACAAATATAGCACCAGAACCAAACACATAAGTCAAATACAACACCAGAACCATGTTCACTACATAAATATAGCACCAGAACCAAACCGATTAGTCAAATACAGCACCAGAACCATGTTCACTACATAAATACAGCACCAGAACCAAGTTCAACAAGGTAATGTTTTTGTATCCTCAGCCCCTGTGTGCCCCTTAATTATATTAGGGGATTTTAATAGATATGTCCATCTATATCTAGATAAGTTTAACCCTTATCCAGCTTTGGCTGACGGTCCTTGTACACAATTTGGCCATTTACTTGAGGAGCTGAATCTTTTTTGAGCTTTGGCGGGTTAGGTATCCAGACGTTTGTTGTTCTTCCTGTCACTCCAGTACATATAGTAAAGTCTCTAGAATTGATAAGGCATTGGGACATGTTGAAATGTTACATATGCTTACAGATGTGGACTACCTTACCAGAGGTGTTTGCCTAATCATTTTCCCTGTTAGTTACCTGTACCTTTGTACACCATGGATATCAAACTTGGGAGCTTTGGAAACTTAATCCGCATTTAACTATATATTGGTTCATTGGCCTGTGAGGTGGTTTGGGATGCAATAAAGGCCTGGATTCAAGGCTCTATAATACAGCAAATCAGTAGGGTGAAGCAACGTACCAAATCTTTGGGAAATACACTTACATCCCGTTTGGATGATTCTGAATGCTCAATGATTTCTGATTGCATAATGTAGAAGCCTGGCAGGGTGGATCAAACTGCAATACTACACATTTCCTTCAGGTTGCTTAATATTAGAAATCCTTTGTGCAACAATGTTATTTTTAGGAGAGGTCTTTTAGCTATGATAGCCTGTGCTCAATCTGGCTTGTTCTATATTCTCTCTATAAAAGATGAGGAGGGATTAATTGTTTCTGATTTCGCTGCTATTTTGCAGTCTTTCAACTGTATTATGCTTCTTTATTCTCCTCTAAATGCAGTATGTCTGCATCACAGATATCTACATAGTTGGCCCAGATGCAATTGCCTTGTTTGTCCCAAGACTATGAATCTAGTTTGGATGCCCATTTGATGAACTTACAGAGGCAGTGAGATCTATGTCTAATGTAAAGGTCCTAGGACCAGATGGCCTACCAGCAGAGGTATTTGAAAGGTTTGGAGATCTGCTACTGCATCTTTTAGATCTCTTTAATGTTTCCATGGCACATGGCTCTCTCCCATCATCGATGCAGGAAGCCATTATTGTGGTGCTTTTAAAACCAGGAAAGGACCCTCTGACCCCAGACACTTATAGGCCTATTTCACTTCTCCCTGTTGATGTTAAAATACTGGCTATCTAAGGTCATTACTTCTATTATCCACCCTGATCATCTAGGATTCACAGTGTCTCTTCTGAGACTTTATTTTAATTTACAAATCCCTTCTGATCAGGTTGTCTCCTGAGTGATTTGTTCTTTAGATGCTGCAAAAGCCTTTGATTGTGTAGAGTGGCCACTGCTCTGTGCAGTACTGTCCAAAATGTGTTTTGGGGATCAATTTCTATTGTGGATTCGCTATCGTCCAACTTTCTCCTAGAAAGGGGCACCCGCAAGGGTGTCCTCTTTTGCCCCTTATTTGCCCTTGCAATAGAGCCTTTAGCTACCCTTATTTCAATTAGAGAAGGAATATGTTTTTTCTCATGGTCCGGTGGAAGAACGCATCATGCCTGGTTTAACAGTGAATTTTCTTGTGATAGACTTCCTTTGATATCTTCACAATGGTAAGGGACTGAAACAGAAATTAAAGAATTTTAGATTTAATCAGTGATAAAGCTCTATTTTTTATTAAACCAGAAAACAGCTTTAACACTACCGGAAAAAAAAACTAAATGGCTGCATATTACAGGGCTGAACTGGAGAAGCTGCTAAATTACATCTTCTTTGACATCACTAAAGGTTCCTATACATATAGGTCTGTTGATGACCCCACTAGTTTTGGTGGGAATGGCTGATTATCTTATGTGTCTAGGGTTGTCAGGGGGAGTTAGAAGAGGTAACTGTAGCCAGGGGAGGACTGTCCTTAGGACAGTGATAGAGTTGAACACTGCGGTGGGGCATGGCTCCCTGCCTTCCCGTTCACCTTCATAGGCCTCAGACCACTATATGAGGCAGTGTACAAAAGGCTCAGGGACACAGGTGTCTTAGGTCATAGGCTGGAAAAGGCCTGTTGCCTGCACCGCAGACAGTGACTTGGAACAAGACTCAGGTATTTTTTTCTTTTCTTGGCCACTTGGGGAGCATACTGCTGGGGGCACAAAAGAGGTCATTGGTAAGGGATGTTCAGGCTGCATGCTGAAGGTATGCTGGCTTTGTGCTGTGGCCCACATCTCACCACCTGGAAGTGGAGGACAAAATATGACACCTATTGATGACTACCACAGAATAGAAGCTTCTGGATAGGTGTTTTGTGCTGCACTGTATTTGGTTTGCTGAGGCAGAATTTTTTGCTGCACTGTGGAATTTGGTTTGCAGAGGTAGAATTTTGTGCTGCACTGGTATTTTGTTCACTGAGGCAGTATTTCGTGCTGCACTATGGTATTTGGTTCTGCTGGAATGATATTTTGTGCTGCACTATGGTATTTCTGACCTTGCCTACTTGTGTTGCACCGCCTTGTCAATTTGGACTCACTTACAACATGGGGGCCAGTTTTATGTTTTTTTCAAGTGTCAAATTACATTCTCAGTCCGCCCCTGGCTGTACCTGAATGAGAGTCAAAACATGACCAACAGAAAATGAAGGTGTATGGCCACTGTAAGTGCTGTGCATCTATGGGCTGAAACTGATCCTTAATTTTGCCCTCTTCATGGCTACATTAATGTTCTCATATTTTATTTTCTAAACTACTGAAATGAAACATGGACCCCACTGAAGTTAATGTCTAAATAGCTTTGATTAATTTGCCAAATGTTCTCGTGTTAAAGTTAATGGGTTATACTACAAACAAACATGCAGAATTGTTATCCATGTAAACATGTACTATGATAGTAAAACAATGGGATGACGTTGACGAAGCACATGCAGTCATTGCAAACTGTTAGGAAATCACAACGCTAAAACCTTCAAGAAACAAAATTGTTGACAACTACACAAGCCAAGAGGATCATGCATAATAAAAATCAGGTCTATGTGAGTTATATGTATGTTGACACCACAAACCTTTATTCTTAATGTTGTGATCTTTCTATGTCTTTGTTCATATCAGCATTGTGGCTTCCAGAAGCCACAATGCTGTGCCAGATTCATCACACTATGAACACCAGCGGGACCTGATGGTCCTCACTGACTAAGGCCTCCTGCACACGAACGTATTTTTTTGCGGTCCGCAAAAACGGGTCCCGTTTTTCCGTGATCCGTGACCGTTTTTTCGTCCGTGGGTCTTCCTTGATTTTTGGAGGATCCACGGACATGAAAAAAAAGTCGTTTTGGTGTCCGCCTGGCCGTGCGGAGCCAAACGGATCCGTCCTGAATTACAATGCAAGTCAATGGGGACGGATCCGTTTGACGTTGACACAATATGGTGCAATTTCAAACGGATCCGTCCCCCATTGACTTTCAATGTAAAGTCAGGAGTTACCATCGGATCAGAGTTTTCTCCAATCCGATGGTATATTTTAACTTGAAGCGTCCCCATCACCATGGGAACGCCTCTATGTTAGAATATACCGTCGGATTTGAGTTACATCGTGAAACTCAAATCCGACAGTATATTCTAACACAGAGGCGTTCCTATGGTGATGGGGACGCTTCAGGTTAGAATATACTAAAAGAACTGTGTACATGACTGCCCCCTGCTGCCTGGCAGGTGCTGCCAGGCAGCAGGGGGCAGCCCCCCCCTGTAGTTAACACATTGGTGGCCAGTGTGGCCGGCCCCCCCTCCCTCCCCTGTAGTTAACTCATTGGTGGCCAGTGCGGCCGCCCCCCCCCTCCCCTGTAGTTAACTCATTGGTGGCCAGTGCGGCCGGCCCCCCCCTCCCCTGTAGTTAACTCATTCGTGGCCAGTGGGCCCCCCCTCCAATGTAGTTAACTCATTGGTGGCCAGTGGGCCCCCCTCCCCTGTAGTTAACTCATTGGTGGCCAGTGTGGCCGGCCCCCCTCCCTCCCATGTAGTTAACTCGTTGGTGGCCAGTGGGCCCCCCCTCCCTCCCCCTCCTAATTAAAATCTCCCCCCTATCATTGGTGGCAGCGGAGTGTACCGATCGGAGTCCCAGTTTAATCGCTGGGGCTCCGATCGGTAACCATGGCAACCAGGACGCTACTGCAGTCCCGGTTGCCATGGTTACTTAGCAATTTGTAGAACCATTATACTTACCTGCGAGCTGCGATGATCTGCGTCCGGTCGGGAGCTCCTCCTACTGGTAAGTGACAGGTCCGGCCGGGAGCTCCTCCTACTGGTAAGTGACATGACCTGTCACTTACCAGTAGGAGGAGCTCCCGGCCGGACCTGTCACTTACCAGTAGGAGGAGCTCCCGACCGGACGCAGACCATCGCAGCTCGCATGTAAGTATAATGGTTCTACAAATTGCTAAGTAACCATGGCAACCGGGACTGCAGTAGCGTCCTGGTTGCCATGGTTACCGATCGGAGCCCCAGCGATTAAACTGGGACTTCGATCGGTACACTCCGCTGCCACCAATGATAGGGGGGAGATTTTAATTAGGAGGGGGAGGGAGGGGAGAAGGCCCACTGGCCACCAACGAGTTAACTACAGGGGAGGGAGGGGGGGCGGCCACACTGGCCACCAATGTGTTAACTACAGGGGGGGGGGCTGCCTGTAGGGGGGGGGGCTGCCTGAAGCGTCCCCATCACCATGGGAACGCCTCTGTGTTAGAATATACTGTCGGTTCTGAGTTTTCACGAAGTGAAAACTCAGCTTTGAAAATGCTTTTATGCAGACGGATCTTCGGATCAGTCTGTATAAAAACTAACCTACGGCCACGGATCACGGACACGGATGCCAATCTTGTGTGCATCCGTGTTCTTTCACGGACCCATTGACTTGAATGGGTCCGTGAACCGTTGGCCGTGAAAAAAATAGGACAGGTCATATTTTTTTCACGGCCAGGAAACACGGATCACGGATGCGGCTGCAAAACGGTGCATTTTCCGATTTTTCCACGGACCCATTGAAAGTCAATGGGTCTGCGAAAAAAAAAACGGAAAACGGCACAACGGCCACGGGTGCACACAACGGTCGTGTGCAGGAGGCCTTACAATGATGTTCATTGAGGTTTCAATGGGGTTTCCAATGCAGATGTGAACAGAGTTTATGCTGTACTCAACTATGTAACCATGTGTATTACTTTCTCTGTATTATATATGTATTAAACACACAAAAAACAATAAAACCTGCTTTAGAGATCATACACATGGCAGAGACAACTTTGTCCTAGGCAGATATTAACATATTGTCATCAACAAAATCAGATCTTTACAACTATCTTACATCTTTATGGTAAAGGCCACAAACACATTAGACCATTGGCAGCCAAACTCATCTTTTTTGGTAGTACTAGATAGTTACATAGTTAATATGGTTGAAAAAAGACATACGTCCATCAAGTTCAACCAAGGGGTAGGTGGGGACGCGAATCCCAAAAGGAATTGAGACTCAGATTTCTGCACATTTTCATAAGCATTAATGTTTTTTACTTTTAAGAATTCGTCAAAACCTTTTTTGAAACTGTCTACTGTTCCTGCTGTGACCACTTCCTTAGGAAGTCTATTCCACAGATTCACAATTCTTACAGTAAAGAAGCTTTGACGCTTCTGGAGACTGAACTTTTTCCTCTCCAATCGGAGGGGAAGCCCCCTTGTCTTTTGAGCGCATTTTACATGGAACAGCTTTTCACCGTATTTTTTCTATGGCCCATTTATATATTTGTACAGGTTAATCATGTCCCCCCTTAGATGTCTCTTCTCAAGACTAAATAAATTCAATTCTTTTGATCTTTCTTCATAACTAAGACCCTCCAGGCCCCTTATCAGTTTAGTCACTCTCCTCTGTACTTTTTCCAGCTGCAGTGCGTCCTTTCTATGTACTGGTGCCCAGAACTAAACTGCATATTCCAGATGAGGCCGCACCTCTTTGTAAAGTGGTAATATTACATCCCTGCCCCGTGAGTCCATGCCTCGCTTAATGCATGAGAATATCCTTGTAAACTTAGAAGCAGCTGATTGACATTGTATACTATAATTTAATCTACCATCCACAAGGACACCCAAACCCTTCTCTATAAGTGACTCTCCCAGTGCTACATCACCTAGGATGAAGCACAGAGATTATTACTACCAAGATGCATAACTTTACATATGTCCACATTGAACCTCATTTTATTACTTGAGAGGTCTACTTTATTCAAGCATTTACTGTGGACAGTGCATATTTCTTTTGTTTCCTATACAAGTAGATACCCAGAAGAGACACCACCAAGATGAAGCCAGTAGCTGCTATGCCTGGAAGCCAAGCAAGGGCAAGTTCAGAGCCAAAACCTTTCTCCTCTTCGACTATGTTATTTGTTTTGATCTCTTCAGAATAAAATATCACAGGACCATGAGAAGTCACTGTAAGAGTGTTGTCTGTCTGCTGCAATTCCACCATTCTCTTTTTCCTTTGACAGTTCACAGAGCATGTCTCTGAGGCAGATGGGACACATACTGAAGCACTGCAGTGGAAGAATACCGATCCTCCAAGAGCAGTTTGGGTGTTTGAATCCACAAAGGTGAAGGTGCTTACAATGAAACGACTGTGATATGTTGGGAAATTTATTCCTTGTGAGGAAGTAACAGGAACCAACTCCGTAAGATAGTTGTCTACAGCAAAGGGGCAGCGGCTGGACAAGATAGGCCATTGGGGAAAGTTAGTAGGCTCAGGAGAACTGGTGGCCCAGCAGTTGTTCAAAATCAGAACTAGGCTTGGATCAGTCCTCTGCAGGATGTGAACTTCAACATGCACAGGATCTCTTAATACTCTTAAAATAGGATAATCTTCATCTGCATAGTATGAGCTATACGGCACATCTCAAGCTATTCTCATATCAAAGGTTAGAGGTCCCATGGTAGATACAGGGAGAGAAGGTGGAAGGGTGAAGACCTCTACCTGCAGTGGGACAATGCCAGTCCGTGAAAAGCCACAGCTGACAGTCACTCTCATGGTACTGTCTTTAGTGACTGATGCCGACTGCCAGGCGATTACTCATGGATGCATCACCCGCCTCGTTTGCACTCCCACAGGATAGTGGGAACTGGAACCCAATAAATGATGCAGTTGTTGCCACTATCAGTCTTGGGCATGAGTTAGAATCCACACCAAGTACTTTTACAGAGTCCAGGATCAAGGATGGTATGGTTAATTTTGAAATGGCAGCCACCATGGTATTGTCAACAGTGCAGTAGGCAGTCAATTTCTTTCCATAGTAGCAGCACAGTGCAAGTGCGTTTTGAGAAAAGCAGCATCCAAGTCCTTAACAAAGTTCTTGAGATACAGAGTCATTTGCACATGGTAGGCGGTCAGCTTGCAGAACTGAAGCACAGTCACTTTGACTAGGAGCATCCATAGCTGGAAGAATTGGGCATGCAAGATCTTTCTTGTGATACTGGGACTTCTCATCACAAATAATTTCTTCCAGAGTTACTTCCATTCTCCTCACGAACATAACAGCCATTGAAAGTAGAGCCAACCACCAGTGAGCCATCAGGTTTCTGTCCAATCCAAGTCCCGCAAGTGGAGTCATTGTGAAGATAGTGAGGTTTTCCATTCTTGTCAATGATACTCAAGGCAAAAGCTGCATCCTCCAACAAAGAAGGTAGAGAAAACTCCATAGTGTGAGATCCACACTGCAGATGGGAAGGATAGTCCCAATAGTCCTGTGCCACACATACTAAAGACCCCAATCCATAAGCCAAATGGGCTAAGACAAGCCTCATCCCTGCTTTGCCCAAGCCCATTCTGGCAGCTGCTAACAATGGGGAGGTCCAGATGTTGGGGGACAGAAGATCAGGCATGTTGAATTTCAACAACCAATCCTTTTGTTCATCCAGAAGATAAGCCGCACCCAAATATGTCTGGCATTAGCATTCTCTCTCCTCATTGAAAACACAAGTAGAGATGAGCGAAGTTATGGAAAATTCAATTCGGCTGCTTTGCCGAATTTCACAAAGAAATCTGCTTTGTGACGAATTACTTTGTGACAAAGCGCATTTCTTTGTAGGTAGGGTAAAAAATAAATAAAACATACTCACCTTATCCATTTGATTGCATAGAGGCAGCCATCTTGATTGAAGACACCGCGCAAAATAATATGTCACTGCGCACGATATTTTGTGTGGTATCTTTAATCAAGATGGCCGCAATGGCCTCTTCACACACAAATGGAAGAGGTGAGTATGTATTATTTATTTATTTTTACCACCATTTCAGGGAAAATTGATTAGTTACCACAAACTGAGAGAAAATTCAGCTTTGCAGCGAATTGAATTTTTCAAGACTTATCTACCCTCCCCCCGCCTCCTGCATCTTAACTGGCGTTCTCTCATTTAGGCCTCCTGCACACGACCGTTTTTTTCCCCGTTTACTGGCCGTTTTTTGCGTTCCGTATACGGAACCATTCATTTCAATGGTTCCGCAAAAAAACGGAATGTACTCCGTATGCATTCCGTTTCCGTATTTCAGTTTTTCCGTTCCGTTTAAATATAGAACATGTCCTATTATTGCCCGCAAATCACATTCCGTGGCTCCATTCAAGTCAATGGGTCCGCAAAAAAACGGAACACATACGGAAATGCATCCGTATGTCTTCCGTTTCCGTTCCGTTTTTTGCGGAACCATCTATTGAAAATGTTATGCCCAGCCCAATTTTATCTATGTAATTACTGTTTACTGTATATGCCATACGGAAAAACGGAACAGAAACGGAAACACAACGGAAACAAAAAATGGAACAACGGATCGCAAAACACTGAAAAAGCCATACGGTCGTGTGCAGGAGGCCTTAAACTGTGGGCTTGGGATATGATGAAGGCCTGAGTTTAAGGCTTTATAATACAGCAAATCAATAGGGTGCATTTTAACAAATTTCAAAACTGAAGAGTACTTGTGTTCACCGACTGTAAGAAGGGATCATAAAAAGGTGAGGAATTCAAACACAAAAGATATCAAAAAGCCACATAACTTATCATTGTACAGTGAGTAAGGATTTATATACAGTACATAAAAGTGGATAAGACCTGGGTCAGACTGGTCCACCACCACCAGAGTCCTAGAGGATTCTCCCTTGGACGCAGATTCTGACACAATTACAGCCCCAGTGATCCAGCAGAAAACAACCCAACTTGGAACCAATCACTTGCCATAATGCAAAAAATAATATAGTAGTAACATTTTCTGTAGCACAGTACAAATTATTACATTGAAAGCCTCTAGAAGTTTATCAGTTTTTCTGAATACATGACTTACTACCCATAAGCAATTGAACGTATGGATCTAGACGAAGTGCTATTTGCAAGAAATCCAGATGGTGAAGTGACATGTAAATGAGATAAAGTCTTATAGGATGATGTAAATAGAATACACAATGCTGCTTGTACCTCTAGGACGGGTGTGGGGATGTAGCAACA
Organism: Bufo bufo; assembly: GCF_905171765.1. Classification (NCBI taxonomy): domain Eukaryota; kingdom Metazoa; phylum Chordata; class Amphibia; order Anura; family Bufonidae; genus Bufo; species Bufo bufo. Next base: position 184,698,289 of record NC_053391.1, on the reverse strand, counting down.
GCTGCTGGGCTTTACTGGCTTAATCCTCTTAACGAAAATCTGTGCTCCATTGTGGCGTCTGCCAACATAGGCATTTTCACTTAGACACATTAAAATGAGGTTAATATTTGTGATATTTGTTAATTTGCAGCCTCAGCTCCTGTGCATGTTGGCTACCTTCTGCTTGCCAAATAGTTGTTGAGAGGCAGTCAGCCTGTCAGCTACATTATACATTATACTGTATAGAGACATCTGGCCCATAGCAGGCTCTAGTCAAAGAAGGAATTCTCTTAAACTTTGCGTTTATTCTTCAGCTACACTGGTAAGACTGACAAACTCAGGGGCTTCTAAACGAAAAGATATTAGGGGAGCTTCACGAATGGTGAGCTAGTGTCTCCCCTAGTGCCTCTAGGGTACATGGTCTGGTGGTGAATATGATGTAGGCTGAAACCAACTTTCCAAGTAGAAAAGTATCGGAGCATTTTAATAAACCTTACTTGGCTCACCCCTGTCTATTACTCCCAACTAGAGTTGACTGGACACCTGGATGTTCGGGTTCGACGGGTTCGGCCGAACTTCGGAAAAAAGTTTGAGTTCGGGACCATGTGCCCAATTTGGAGACCCAGAAGTTGCAGGGGCTGACCCCTGTCAGTCCGTTTGTGTAGGCGTGTGCACACTTACTGCCCCACCATGTCGCACGTCCCCGTGATGTTCACGATCCAATTTGATATCTGCTCTATCAACTTTCGATGTTCTTTTATGCGCCTACCATGGTGATTACGGGTGGCGGGGAAAAAGAGACCAAATTTAAGTGAGGATCCATTTTTTCAAATTTAAAATTACAGTTGAATTATGGGAGAAATTATTAAAGCATAAAAGTGTGACAACTTTTCAAAGTTTAAGCATTGAATGTAAGGATGTGGTGCGCATTAATTACTGAAGAATTTATAAAATTTTATTCCCTGTCACCTATGCATAGCAGGTGTTTATTCACGTCTAAAATTGTATAATGTCAACCCAAGAATGTAACAGAAAAATTATTGAAATTTATTAAGCTGTCAACTAGGTAGAGGAGGGTATATTACACCCAAAAATTGGTGAATTTCACCAAAAAATGTAACTGACAATTATTATTTTTTCGGTCTACTAGGTATAGGAGTGGTACATCACACCAAAAAATTGGTGAATTTCACCAGAATATATAACTGACAATTTTTTTTTTAACCTGTCTACTAGGTATAGCAGTGGTACTACACACCCAAAAATTTGTTTATTTTACCAGAAAACGTAACTGACAATTTTTCAATTTTTTTTTTACCGTTCCACTAGGTATAGCAGTGGTACTATACACACCAAAATTGGTGAATTTTACCCTAAAATGTAAATGACAATTTATTTATTTTTTAACAGCCTACTAGGTATAGCAGTGGTACTATACACCCAAAAATTGGTTAATTTCACCCGAAAAAGTAAATGACAATTTTTTTTTTGTTTAACCTGTCTACTAGGTATAGCAGTGGTACTATACACCCAAAAATTGGTTAATTTAACCCGAAAAAGTAAATGACAATTTTTTTTTGTTTAACCTGTCTACTAGGTATAGCAGTGGTACTATACACCCAAAAATTTGTTAATTTCACCATAAAATGTAACTGACAAAAAAAAAATGGATTTATGAGGTGGAGTTCCATATGGAGTAGGAGTTTGAGGAGGCGGTGTACGCAGCAGAGTAGGTGGAAGCGGCGGTGAAGGAGGACGAGATAGCCAACACAGGTTTTTGGTTTTAATTTAATTTAGTAAAATTAAGGTACACTCCAAAAGAGTGTGAAATATTTAAAATACAAACATGAGCAATTGCGCTGCAGTATAACAATGGCTGCTTAGTGCCGGTATACATGTCTATTCTGCACAAGGTACAGACAAGTCCTGAGGGATCCATACCTGGTTCATTTTAATGAAGGTGAGCTTGTCCACATTGGCTGTGGACAGGCGGCTGCGCTTGTCTGTGATGACGCCCCCTGCCGTGCTAAACACACGTTCAGATAATACACTGGCTGCAGGGCAGGCCAGCACCTCCAAGGCGTAAAGGGCAAGCTCAGGCCATGTGCCCAATTTGGAGACCCAGAAGTTGAAGGGGGCAGACCCGTCATTCAGTACGTGTAGGCATGTGCACACATACTGCTCCACCATGTTGGTGAAATGCTGCCTCCTGCTAAGACGTTCCATATCAGCTGGTGGTGCTGGTTGTGGCATGCTGACAAAGCTTTTCCACATTTCGGCCATGCTAAACCTGCCTTCTGAGGTGCTGGCGGTGCCCCAGCTGCGTTGGCGACCTCTTCCTCGTCCTCTGCCTTCGCCTTATGCTTCCACTGTGCCCCCGCTGTCATGTGGGAATGCCACCAGCAGCGCGTTTACCAGCGTGAGCTTGTACTCGCGCATCCTACTATCACGCTCCAGTGACGGAATTAAGGACGGTACGTTGTCCTTGTAACGGGGATCCAGCAGCGTGGCCACCCACTAATCAGCACAAGTTAGAATGTGGGCAACTCGGCGGTCGTTGCGGAGACACTGCAGCATGTAATCGCTCATGTGCGCCAGGCTGCCAAGAGGCAACAAAAACCTGTCCTCTGTGGGAGGTGTATCATCTGTGTCCTCTGTATCCCCCCATCCACGCACCAGTGATTGCCATGAGCTGGTCTGGGTGCCACCCTGCTGTGAACATGGTTCTTCCTCCTCCATCTCCTCATCCTCCACCTCGTCATCCTCCAGAACTGTGCCCTGGCTGGACAATTGTGTACCTTGGGTTTGTGAGTTCAGGAACCCACCCTCAAAGCCACTTGGGAATGACTAGCCGGAAACCCTACGAAATGATCTCTCTTCCTCCTCCTCCTCCTGTGCCACATCCTCTTCCACCATCGCTAGGAGCGTTTTTTCAAGGAGGCATAGAAGTGGGATAGTAACGCTGAGAATGGCGTTATCGGCACTGGCCATGTTGGTGGAGTACTCGAAACAGCGTAACAAGGAACACATGTCTCGCATGGAGGCCCAGTCATTGGTGGTGAAGTGGTGCTGTTCCGCCGAGCGACTCACCCGTGCGTGCTGCAGCTGAAACTCCACTATCGCCTGCTGCTGCTCGCACAGTCTGGCCAGCATGTGCAAGGTGGAGTTCCACCTTGTGGGCACGTCGCATATGAAGCGGTGAGCGGGAAGGCCGAAGTTACGCTGCAGCGCTGACAGGCGAGCAGCAGCAGGGTGAGAACCCTGAAAGCACGCACAGACGGCCCGCACTTTATGCAGCAGCTCTGACATGTCAGGGTAATTTTTAAGGAATCTCTGCTCTTCCAAATTCAGCACATGCGCCAGGCAAGGGATGTGCGTCAAACCGGCTAGTCCTAGAGCTGCTACAAGATTTCGCCCATTATCGCACACCACCAGGCCGGGCTTGAGGCTGACTGGGACAAACCACTCATCGGTCTGTTGTTCAAGGCCCGTCCACAGCTCCTGCGCGGTGTGGGGTTTGTCCCCCAAACAGATACGTTTTAAAACTGCCTGCTTTTGTTTACCCCTGGCTGTGCTGAAGTTGGTGGTGAAGGTGTTACGCTGACCGGATGAGGAGCTGGTAGAGGATGAGGAAGCAGAGTAGGAGGAGGAAGCAACAGGAGGCAAACTGAAGCGCCCTGCAATCCTCGGTGGTGGAAGGACATGCGCCAAACTGCTATCCACCTCAGGCCCATCCGCCACTGCATTTACCCAGTGTGCTTTTATGGAGATATAACGTCCCTGACCGTGCTTACTGGTCCACGTATCCGTAGTGAGGTGCACCTTGCCACAGATGGCGTTGCACAGTGCACACCTGATTTTGTCTCCTACTTGGTTGTGCAGGGAAGGAATGGCTCGCCTGGAAAAGTAGTGGCTACTGGGCACGACGTACTGTGGGACAGCCACCGCCATAAGGCCTTTAAAACTATCTGTCTCCACCAGACGGAATGACAGCATTTCAAAGGCAAGTAATTTAGAAATGCTGGCATTCAGGGCTAGGGATCGCGGGTGGGTAGGGGGGTACTTCCTCTTCCTCTCCAGCGTTTGGGATATGGAGAGCTGAACGCTTCCGTGGGACATTGTGGAGATGCTTGGTGACCCAGGTGTTGGTGTTGCTGGCAGGGAACTCCTTGGAGCTGGTTTTGGTGTGCTCGGTCCCTTGCTGCGGTGGGCAGTAGGAGGCAAATTGTCTAGAGGACGGCCGCTCTGCTTTTGCACCCTGCTCCCTCTTCTGCTGTGCTGGTGGCTCTGTGCGACCACCGCCTTTTCCTCTGAACTACATAGGTCACTCGCATGACCTTGATTCCATGTGGGGTGGAGGACCTCATCGTCCTCCACATCATTTTCCACCCAGTCTTCACCCCTGACTTCCTTGTCGGTCTGCACACTTTTGAAAGCTCCAGAAGTTGGCACCTGTGTTTCGTCATCATCCGAGACGTGCTGCGATGGTCCTCCCATGTACTCATCTTGAAAAATAAGTGGTTGGGTATCGGTGCACTCAATCTCTTCCACTTCTGGGGCAGGGCTAGGTGGATGGCCCTGGGAAATCCTGCTAACAGAGTCATCAAAAAGCAGAAGAGACTGCTGCATGACTTGGGGCTCAGACTGCTTGGCTGATTTGCAAGGGGATGAGGTGAAAGACTGATGGACATCGGCTGCAGGTGCCAACTGTGGTCTTTCAGCAGGAGACTGGGTGGGAGACAATGTGAAGGAACTAGATCCACTGTCAGCAATCCAATCTACTATCGCCTGTACTTGTTCAGGCCTCACCAATCGTAGACCAAATACCGCTGCAGGTTTTGTCGCCTACTCACACCCGAGGAAGGGGTTTTACTTGTGCGTGTAGCTGGCACAGATCGACCACGTCCTCTCCCTGCAACAGGAGCTCCACCAGCAGCACCATGACCTGGGCCATGTCCCTTATTTGACGCTCTCCTCATATTTTTAAAATTTAGCCCTAAATGGGTGTTAAATTAATTGTAGAATAGAACGACAGTATGTAAAGGGTGTATCTCACACTGTCTGAACCACTGTAGGCCTGAAGTAAATATTTCTTTGCCCAAAATGGCTGTATTTTAAATGGCTGTATTTTAAATGCCTGATTTAAACCCGTGTATGTAGAGGGGGTATCGCACACGGTCTGAACCAGTGTAGGCCTGAAGTAAATATATCTTTGCACAAAATGGCTGTATTTCAAATGGCTGTATTTCAAATGCCTGATTCAAACCCCTGTATGTAGAGGGGGTATCTCACACGGTCTGAACCACTGTAGGCCTGAAGTAAATATTTCTTTGCCCAAAATGGCTGTATTTTAAATAGCTGTATTTCAAATGCCTGATTCAAACCCCTGTATGTAGAGGGGGTATCTCACAGGGCCTGAACCACTGTAGGCCTGAAGTAAATATATCTTTGCACAAAATGGCTGTATTTCAAATGGCTGTATTTCTAATGCCTGATTCAAACCCCTGTATGTAGGGGGGTATCTCACACGGTCTGAACCAGTGTAGGCATAAAGTAAATATATCTTTGCACAAAATGGCTATATTTCAAATGGCTGTATTTCAAATGCCTGATTCAAACCCCTGTATGTAGAGGGGATATCTCACAGGGCCTAAACCACTGTAGGCCTGAAGTAAATATATCTTCGCACAAAATGGCTGTATTTCAAATGGCTGTAATTCTAATGCCTGATTCAAACCCCTGTATGTAGGGGGGTATCTCACATGGTCTGAACCACTGTAGGCCTGAAGTAAATATTTCTTTGCCCAAAATGGCTGTATTTTAAATGGCTGTATTTCAAATGCCTGATTCAAACCCCTGTATGTAGAGGGGGTATCTCACAGGGCCTAAACCACTGTAGGCCTGAAGTAAATATATCTTTGCACAAAATGGCTGTATTTCAAATGGCTGTATTTCAAATGGCTGTATTTCAAATGCCTGATTCAAACCCCTGTATGTAGAGGGGATATCTCACAGGGCCTGAACCACTGTAGGCCTGAAGTAAATATATCTTTGCACAAAATGGCTGTATTTCAAATGGCTATATTTCTAATGCCTGATTCAAACCCCTGTATGTAGGGGGGTATCTCATACAGTCTGAACCACTGTAGACCTGAAGTAAATATATCTTTGCACAAAATGGCAGTATTTCAAATGCCTGATTCAAACCCCTGTATGTAGGGGGGTATCTCTCACGGTCTGAACAAGTGTAGGCCTGAAGTAAATATATCTTTGCACAAAATGGCTGTATTTCAAATGGCTGTATTTCAAATGCCTGATTTAAACCCCTGTATGTAGAGGGGATATCTCACAGGGCCTGAACCACTGTAGGCCTGAAGTAAATATATCTTTGCACAAAATGGCTGTATTTCTAATGCCTGATTCAAACCCCTGTATGTAGGGGGGTATCTCACACAGTCTGAACCACTGTAGACCTGAAGTAAATAAATCTTTGCACAAAATGGCTGTATTTCAAATGTCTGTATTTCAAATGCCTGATTCAAACCCCTGTATGTAGGGGGGTATCTCACACAGTCTGAACCACTGTAGACCTGAAGTAAATATATTTTTGCACAAAATGGCTGTATTTCAAATGGCTGTATTTCAAATGCCTGATTCAAACCCCTGTATGTAGTGGGGTATCTCACACGGTCTGAACCACTGTAGGCCTGAAGTAAATATTTCTTTGCCCAAAATGGCTGTATTTTAAATGGCTGTATTTCAAATGCCTGATTCAAACCCCTGTATGTAGGGGGGTATCTCTCACGGTCTGAACCAGTGTAGGCCTGAAGTAAATATATCTTTGCACAAAATGGCTGTATTTCAAATGGCTGTATTTCAAATGCTTGATCCAAACACCTGTATGTAGAGGGGTATCTCACACGGTCTGAACCACTGTAGGCCTGAAGTAAATATTTCTTTGCCCAAAATGGCTGTATTTTAAATGGCTGTATTTCAAATGCCTGATTCAAACCCCTGTATGTAGAGGGGGTATCTCACAGGGCCTAAACCACTGTAGGCCTGAAGTAAATATATCTTTGCACAAAATGGCTGTATTTCAAATGGCTGTATTTCAAATGCCTGATTCAAACCCCTGTATGTAGAGGGGATATCTCACAGGGCCTGAACCACTGTAGGCCTGAAGTAAATATATCTTTGCACAAAATGGCTGCATTTCAAATGGCTATATTTCTAATGCCTGATTCAAACCCCTGTATGTAGGGGGGTATCTCACACAGTCTGAACCACTGTAGACCTGAAGTAAATATATCTTTGCACAAAATGGCAGTATTTCAAATGGCTGTATTTCAAATGCCTGATTCAAACCCCTGTATGTAGGGGGGTATCTCTCACGGTCTGAACAAGTGTAGGCCTGAAGTAAATATATCTTTGCACAAAATGGCTGTATTTCAAATGGCTGTATTTCAAATGCCTGATTCAAACCCCTGTATGTAGAGGGGATATCTCACAGGGCCTGAACCACTGTAGGCCTGAAGTAAATATATCTTTGCACAAGATGGCTGTATTTCTAATGCCTGATTCAAACCCCTGTATGTAGGGGGGTATCTCACACAGTCTGAACCACTGTAGACCTGAAGTAAATAAATCTTTGCACAAAATGGCTGTATTTCAAATGTCTGTATTTCAAATGCCTGATTCAAACCCCTGTATGTAGGGGGGTATCTCACACAGTCTGAACCACTGTAGACCTGAAGTAAATATATTTTTGCACAAAATGGCTGTATTTCAAATGGCTGTATTTCAAATGCCTGATTCAAACCCCTGTATGTAGTGGGGTATCTCACACGGTCTGAACCACTGTAGGCCTGAAGTAAATATTTCTTTGCCCAAAATGGCTGTATTTTAAATGGCTGTATTTCAAATGCCTGATTCAAACCCCTGTATGTAGGGGGGTATCTCTCACGGTCTGAACCAGTGTAGGCCTGAAGTAAATATATCTTTGCACAAAATGGCTGTATTTCAAATGGCTGTATTTCAAATGCTTGATCCAAACACCTGTATGTAGAGGGGTATCTCACACGGTCTGAACCACTGTAGGCCTGAAGTAAATATTTCTTTGCCCAAAATGGCTGTATTTTAAATGGCTGTATTTCAAATGCCTGATTCAAACCCCTGTATGTAGGGGGCTATCTCACACGGTCTGATCCAGTGTAGGCCTGAAGTAAATATATCTTTGCACAAAATGGCTTTATTTCAAATGGCTGTATTTCAAATGCCTGATTCAAACCCCTGTATGTAGGGGGGTATCTCACACGGTCTGAACCACTGTAGGCCTGAAGTAAATATTTCTTTGCCCAAAATGGCTGTATTTTAAATGGCTGTATTTCAAATGCCTTATTCAAACCCCTGTATGTAGAGGGGGTATCTCACAGGGCCTGAACCACTGTAGGCATGAAGTAAATATATCTTTGCACGAAATGGCTGTATTTCTAATGCCTGATTCAAACCCCTGTATGTAGGGGGGTATCTCACACGGTCTGAACCAGTGTAGGCCTGAAGTAAATATATCTTTGCACAAAATGGTTGTATTTCAAATGGCTGTATTTCAAATGCCTGATTCAAACCCCTGTATGTAGGGGGGTATCTCACACAGTCTGAACCACTGTAGGCCTGAAGTAAATATTTCTTTGCCCAAAATGGCTGTATTTTAAATGGCTGTATTTCAAATGCCTGATTCAAACCCCTGTATGTAGGGGGGTATCTCACACGGTCTGAACCACAGTAGGCCTGAAGTAAATATATCTTTGCACAAAATGGCTGTATTTCAAACGGCTGTATTTCAAATCCCTGATTCAAACCCCTGTATGTAGAGTGTGTATCTCACAGGGCCTGAACCAGTGTAGGCCTGAATTCAATATTGGCGCACCAAATAGCGGTATTTAAAATCTCTGAATGTAACCTAAATGTATTAAGGGTGTATCTCACAATGACATCTGCATCAAAGGCTGCCAACAATTTTTTTTTTGCCCAAACGAGTGTTTGTTTAACAACTGAATTTGACAGCAGTATATAAGCCTGTAATTTCACACGTGCTGATGCTGCAAGGCCTGAAAATAGTGTTTTTTGTCAAAAAAAGTGTGTTTTTCAAACCCCAGAAAATGATGGGTGTATTTCTAGCTTAAATTGCACACTGACTAATCAAGATGTTGTAGATTGCCAAAATTGTGTTTTTTTTTGTAACAGAAATATGAAAGATGTATATATTACACTTGAATTTAACAGTTGCAGATCTGGAAAATACTGGTTTTTTTTAAAAAAAAAGGGTGTTTTTCAAACCCCAGAAAATGATGGGTGTATTTCTACCTTAAATTGCACACTGACTAATACAGATGTTGTAGATTGCCAAAAAAGTGCTTTTTTGGTAAAATAATATGAAAGCTGTATATATTAAACTTGAATTTAACACTTGCAGATCTGGAAAATACAGTTTTTGGAAAAAAAAAGTGTGTTTTTCAAACCCCAGAAAATGATGGGTGTGTTTCTAGCTTAAATTGCATACTGACTAATACAGATGTTGTAGATTGCCAAAAAAGTATTTTTTTGGTAACAGAATATGAAAGCTGTATATATTAAACTTGAATTTAACACTTGCCGATCTGGAAAATACAGTTTTTTGGAAAAAAAAAGTGTGTTTTTCAAACCCCAGAAAATGATGGGTGTGTTTCTAGCTTAAATTGCATACTGACTAAGGCTCCATTCACACGTCCGCAAAATTTGTCCGCATCCTTTCCGCAATTTTGCGGAAAGGGTGCGGACCCATTCATTCTCTATGGGGACGGAATGTGCTGTCCGCATCCACATTTGCGGATCCGCACTTCCGCATCCGTGCTTCCGTCTCCGCAAAAAAATAGAACATGTCCTATTCTTGTCCGCAATTGCGGACAAGAACAGGCATATTCTATTATGTCGGCAATGTGCGGTCCGCAAAATGCGGAACGCACATTGCCGCTTTCCGTGTTTTGTGGATCCGTGACTCTGTGTATCCGCAAAACACATTGCGGACGTGTGAATGGAGCCTAAGGCCTCTTTCACACGACAGTATGGCTTTTTCAGTGTTTTGCGGTCCGTTTTAAACGGATCTGTTGTTCCGTTTTTTGCTTCCGTTGTGTTTCCGTTTCCGTTCCGTTTTTCCGTTCCGTTTTTCCGTATGGCATATACAGTATACAGTAATTTCATAGAAAAAATTGGGCTGGGCATAACATTTTCAATAGATGGTTCCGCAAAAAACGGAACGGATACGGAAGACAAACCACTGAAAATGATGGCTGTATTTCTACCCTAAATTGCACACTGACTAATACAGATCTTGTAGATTGCCAAAAGAGTCTTTTTTTGGTAACAGAATATGAAAGCTGTATATATTAAACTTGAATTTAACACTTGCAGATCTGGAAAACACAGTTTTTTTTTTTTTTTGAAAGTGTGTTTTTCAAACAACAGAAAATGATGGGTGTATTTCTACCTTAAATTGCACACTGACTAATACAGATGTTGTAGATTGCCCCCAAAATTTTTTTTTGCTAACAGAATATGAAAGCTGTATCTATTAAACTTATATTTAACACTTGCAGATCTGGAAAATACTGTTTTTTGAAAAAAAAAATGTGTTTTTCAAACCCCAGAAAATGATGGGTGTATTTCTACCTTAAATTGCACACTGACTAATACATATGTTGTAGATTGCCAAAAAAGTCTTTTTTTTGGTAACAGAATATGAAAGCTGTATATATTAAACTTGAATTTAACACTTGCAGATCTGGAAAATACTGTTTTTTGAAAAATAAAGTGTGTTTTTCAAACCCCAGAAAATGATGGGTGTGTTTCTAGCTTAAATTGCATACTGACTAAGGCCTCTTTCACACGACAGTATGGCTTTTTCAGTGTTTTGCGGTCCGTTTTGCGGTCCGTTTGCGGTCCGTTGTTCCATTTTTTGTTTCCGTTGTGTTTCCGTTTCCGTTCTGTTTTTCCGTTCCGTTTTTCCGTATGGCATATACAGTATACAGTAATTTCATAGAAAAAATTGGGCTGGGCATAACATTTTCAATAGATGGTTCCGCAAAAAAACGGAACGGATACGGAAGACATACGGATGCATTTCCGTATGCGTTCTGTTTTTTTGCGGACCCATAGACTTTAATGGAGCCACGGAACGTGATTTGCGGCCAAATATAGGACATGTTCTATCTTTCAACGGAATGGAAAAACGGAAATACGGAAACGGAATGCATACGGAGTACATTCCGTTTTTTTTGCCGAACCATTGAAATGAATGGTTCCGTATACGGACCGTATACGGAACGAAAAAAACGGCCCGCAAAATGAAAAAAATAAAACGGTCGTGTGAAAGAGGCCTAATACAGATGTTGTAGATTGCCAAAAAAGTATTTTTTTGGTAACAGAATATGAAAGCTATATATATTAAACTTGAATTTAATACTTGCAGATCTGGAAAATACATATTTTTTTTTTTTTTGAAAGTGTGTTTTTCAAACAACAGAAAATGATGGTTGTATTTCTACCTTAAATTGCACACTGACTAATACAGATGTTGTAGATTGCCCCAAAAATTTTTTTTTGCTAACAGAATATGAAAGCTGTATATATTAAACTTATATTTAACACTTGCAGATCTGGAAAATACTGTTTTTTGAAAAAAAAATTGTGTTTTTCAAACCCCAGAAAATGTTGGGTGTATTTCTACCATAAATTGCACACTGACTAATCCAGATGTTGTAGTTTGCCCCCAAAAAATGGTGATTTGCAATGTCCCAAAAGCTCAGATGCAGTGCTAGTGCACTGAGCATGCATAAAATGGCCACCGCCGCCACCCACCTAAATTACAGAATTATAAAAGTAATTTTTTTTTGCTCAATGGCCTCAGGGCAGGGTAAAACGATTGTATCCTACACCCACACAACTATTTCTAGGTAGATCGCTGAGTTAGATTCTCTCCTATTCTCTTCCTGAAATCACAAGTCCAGCAGCATCCTCTCCCTACACTTGTAACAGCAGAGTGACGTGCAGCGCTACGTGAATGAATGAATAACTTGTATAGCGATACAATTGCGAACTAAATCGCCTCAAGGCGCTTGCACGGCACCGTACGATGGTAGCTGGAAAACACGTACGCAATTTACCTACTGTGAGCAGAGTTAACTCTGCCTTGCCATACCTGTTATTACCCTGACAAACAAGAACAATCGTGTGTGTGTGAGATACAGGCTAGCCCGCGGTGCGACACAGCAGCTTACAATCTTACTGGCCAATACAGTGATTTCCCCCTCCCTTTTGCCCAAAACTGGTAATGTGGCATGTGCCTAATATATATATACACTGCTCAAAAAAATAAAGCGAACACTTAAACAACACAATGTAACTCCAAGTCAATCACACTTCTGTGAAATCAAACTGTTCACTTAGGAAGCAACACTGAGTGACAATCAATTTCACATGCTGTTGTGCAAATGGAATAGACAACAGTTGGAAATTTTAGGCAATTAGCAAGACACCCCCAATAAAGGAGTGGTTCTGCAGGTGGTGACCACAGACCACTTCTCAGTTCCTATGCTTCCTGGCTGATGTTTTGGTCACTTTTGAATGCTGGTGGTGCTTTCACTCTAGTGGTAGCATGAGACGGAGTCTACAACCCACACAAGTGGCTTAGGTAGTGCAGCTTATTCAGGATGGTACAACAATGCGAGCTGTGGCAAGAAGGTTTGCTGTGTCTGTCAGTGTAGTGTCCAGAGCATGGAGGCGCTACCAGGAGACAGGCCAGTACATCAGGAGACGTGGAGGAGGCCGTAGGAGGGCAACATTCCAGCAGCAGGACGGCTACCTCTGCCTTTGTGCAAGGAGAAACAGAAGGAGCACTGCCAGAGCCCTGCAAAATGACCTCCAGCAGGCCACAAATGTGCATGTGTCTGCTCAAACGGTCAGAAACAGACTCCATGAGGGTGATATGAGGGCCCGACGTCCACAGGTGGGGGTTGTGCTTACAGCCCAACACCGTGCAGGACGTTTGGCATTTGCCAGAGAACACCAAGATTGGCAAATTCGCCACTGGCGCCCTGTGCTCTTCACAGATGAAAGCAGGTTCACACTGAGCACATGTGACAGACGTGACAGAGTCTTGAGACGCCGTGGAGAACGTTCTGCTGCCTGCAACATCCTCCAGCATGACCGGTTTGGCATTGGGTCAGTAATGGTGTGGGGTGGCATTTCTTTGGAGGGCCGCACAGCCCTCCATGTGCTCGCCAGAGGTAGCCTGACTGCCATTAGGTACCGAGATGAGATCATCAGACCCCTTGTGAGACCATATGCTGGTGTGGTTGGCCCTGGGTTCCTCCTAATGCAAGACAATGCTAGACCTCATGTGGCTGGAGTGTGTCAGCAGTTCCTGCAAGACGAAGGCATTGATGCTATGGACTGGCCCGCCCGTTCCCCAGACCTGAATCCAATTGAGCACATCTGGGACATCATGTCTCACTCTATCCACCAACGTCACGTTGCACCACAGACTGTCCAGGAGTTGGCAGATGCTTTAGTCCAGGTCTGGGAGGAGATCCCTCAGGAGACCGTCCGCCACCTCATCAGGAGCATGCACAGGCATTGTAGGGAGGTCATACAGGCACGTGGAGGCCACACACACTACTGAGCCTCATTTTGACTTGTTTTAAGGACGTTACATCAAAGTTGGATCAGCCTGTAGTGTGTTTTTCCACTTTAATTTTGAGTGTGACTCCAAATCCAGACCTCCATGGGTTAAAAACTTTGATTTTCATTTTTTTATTTTTGTGTGATTTTGTTGTCAGCACATTCAACTATGTAAAGAACAAAGTATTTCAGAAGAATATTGAATTAATTCAGTTCTAGGATGTGTTATTTTTGTGTTCCTTTTATTTTTTTGAGCAGTGTATATACACTCACCTAAAGAATTATTAGGAACACCTGTTCTATTTCTCATTAATGCAATTATCTAGTCAACCAATCACATGGCAGTTGCTTCAATGCATTTAGGGGGGTGCTCCTGGTCAAGACAATCTCCTGAACTCCAAACTGAATGTCAGAATGGGAAAGAAAGGTGATTTAAGCAATTTTGAGCGTGGCATGGTTGTTGGTGCCAGACGGGCCGGTCTGAGTACTTCACAATCTGCTCAGTTACTGGGATTTTCACGCACAACCATTTCTAGGGTTTACAAAGAATGGTGTGAAAAGGGAAAAACATCCAGTATGCGGCAGTCCTGTGGGCAAAAATGCCTTGTGGATGCTAGAGGTCAGAGGAGAATGGGCCGACTGATTCAAGCTGATAGAAGAGCAACGTTGACTGAAATAACCACTCGTTACAACCGAGGTATGCAGCAAAGCATTTGTGAAGCCACAACACGCACAACCTTGAGGCGGATGGGCTACAACAGCAGAAGACCCCACCGGGTACCACTCATCTCCACTACAAATAGAAAAGAGGCTACAATTTGCACGAGCTCACCAAAATTGGACTGTTGAAGACTGGAAAAATGTTGCCTGGTCTGATGAGTCTTGATTTCTGTTGAGACATTCAAATTGTAGAGTCCGAATTTGGCGTAAACAAAATGAGAACATGTATCCATCCTCTGATGGCTACTTCCAGCAGGATAATGCATCATGTCACAAAGCTCCAATCATTTCAAATTGGTTTCTTGAACATGACAATGAGTTCACTGTACTAAAATGGCCCCCACAGTCACCAGATCTCAACCCAATAGAGCATCTTTGGGGGTCCAACACCGTATTAGTATGGTGTTCCTAATAATTCTTTAGGTGAGTGTATATATATCAGTCCCGATAAACATGCTGGGGTAACTGGAGATTATGGTGAAGTCCTCTCTGTTCTCCGGAGCGAACCAAAACTTTAACTGATAAGTCTTTGTGATAAACAAGCAGCAATTCTTGGTAGCCTGCCACTCAGCAACAGGTACTAACTACTGGCAGGTTTGATCTCAGTCTATAGTATTTAGGCGCCAATCTTATATCGAGGTGCGTGCACGTTCTGCCTTACCGACCCGGGTATGCTCTGCCTCAGCTGGTGACTGCGAACTGAACAAAGGCTGATCTAACACACGTGCGGTACCACAGGGTCTGTTGCTTTGCTCTTCAGCTCTCATCAGTGATCCTGGCAGCTGTACTCCTTCTCCTGGATGTAATCCGCGTCCTTGACACAATCAGCTTCACTTGGCCGCAGTCCTGGTTGCAAAAGGGTGATTCCATGCTAGGACTAGAGATGGCCCGAATAGTTTGCCGGCAAATAGTTCCCGACGAACATAGCTTGTTCGCGTTTGCCGCGACGGGCGAACATATGCGATGTTCGGTCCGCCCCCTATACATCATCATTGAGTAAACTTTGACCCTGTACCTCACAGTCAGCAGACACATTCCAGCCAATCAGCAGCAGACCCTCCCTCCCAGACCCTCCCACCTCCTGGACAGCATCCATTTTAGATTCATTCGGAATCTGCATTCTCAGTGAGAGGAGGGACAGTGCTGCTGCTGCTGATTCAATAGGGAAAGCGTTAGCTAGGGCAGTGTTCTGTGTCCACAGACTCATCTGCTGTAAGGACAGCGTCCTGACAGCACACCAAAAAGCCCTTTTCAGGGCTGGTACATCAGTCTGCTTTTTTTTAATTTTATATATATATATATATATATATATATATTGCAGTTGCCTGCCCGTGTGTGAGAGGCTGCAGGCTCAGTCACAGACAGTACTGTGTGCACACCATTCATACAGGGTGTGACAGAAAATACCTCGCAGATAAAAAAAAATAATATTTAATCTTTTTCTGTGATATAATCACAGTTGCAAGCCAGTGTGTGTCAGGCCCACACAGACTGTATTGTGGCCACTGGCTAGTGGCTAGGCCTCCACTTATACCGTTACAGGGTGTCACTCACTCACAAATAGCTCGCAGATAAAAAAATAATTCTATTTAATCTTTTTCTGTGATATAATCACAGTTGCAAGCCAGTGTGTGTCAGGCCCACACAGACTGTATTGTGGCCACTGGCTAGGCCTCCACTCATACCGTTACAGGGTGTCACTCACTCAAATACCTTTCAGATAAAAAAATTATATTTAATATTTTTCTGTGATATAATCACATTTGCAAGCCCGCGTGTGTCAGGCCACACACAGACTGTATTGTGGCCACTGGCTAGTGGCTAGGCCTCCACTTATACCATTACAGGGTTTCACTCACTCACAAATACCTCGCAGATAAAAAAAAAATTCTATTTAATATTTTTCTGTGATATAATCACATTTGCAAGCCCGTATGTGTCAGGCCCACACAGACTATATTGTGGCCACTGGCTAGTGGCTAGGCCTCCACTCATACAGTTACAGGGTGTCACTTACTCACAAATACCTCGCAGATAAAAAAAAATTATATTTAATATTTTTCTGTGATATAATCACATTTGCAAGCCCGCGTGTGTCAGGCCCACACAGACTGTATTGTGGCCACTGGCTAGTGGCTAGGCCTCCACTCATACCGTTACAGGGTGTCACTTACTCACAAATACCTCGCAGATAAAAAAAAATTATATTAAATCTTTTTCTGTGATATAATCGCAGTTGCAAGCTAGTGTGTGTCAGGCCCACACAGACTGTATTGTGGCCACTGGCTAGGCCTCCACTCATACCGTTACAGGGTGTCACTCACTCAAATACCTTTCAGATAAAAAAAATTCTATTTAATATTTTTCTGTGATATATATCACATTTGCAAGCCCGCGTGTGCCAGGCCCACACAGACTGTATTGTGGCCACTAGCTAGTGGCTAGGCCTCCACTCATACCGTTACAGGGTGTCACTTACTCACAAATACCTCGCAGATAAAAAAAAATTCTATTTAATATTTTTCTGTGATATAATCACATTTGCAAGCCCACGTGTGTCAGGCCCACACAGACTGTATTGTGGCCACTGGCTAGTGGCTAGGCCTCCACTCATACCGTTACAGGGTGTCACTCACTCACAAATATCTTGCAGATAATTGACAGTAAATTGCACGGTGCAGACGCAGTGACCGTGGCGTGGATTCAAACAAAGGGGAGGGAGCCAGCGTTTTTTTAACCATCTTCCCGTTCGAAAAATCTATTTAATAAATGGACCCCAGATTGGGGACGTAACAGGGATTAAACTGATGAGAATAGTACTACAGAAAATACCACTCATATCCGGTGTGACAGTAAATTGCACGGCGCAGACGCAGTGACCGTGGATTCAAACAAAGGGGAGGGAGCAAGCGTTTTTTTAACCATCTCCCCGTTCGAAAAATCAATTCAATTCACCTTTTGGGGACCCTTGGTGTTGTACGTGGCTGGGTGGAGGAAGAAACCTTCAATGACATCAACGGGACATGGCTAGCTTGGTATCCAACCTTGTGCAAATGGGGAGTTTGCGGTTGGGCAAATGGACAGTTTGCGGTTGTTTGCGGTGCATTAAAAGGGGAGTTTGGTCTGTCAATGTCTGTGAAGCGGGCGTAACCCTTACACTACCTGATCGATACAACATCATACCTGATCGTATACACACACTGGATGTTTTAAACCACGTTGTTCAAAAAAATTTAGGATTGTTAGGTGATTTATGCCCTTTATGGATTAAAACCCAACTCTGCGTCAACTACGTAATTTTCCATGGGAGTTTTGCCATGGATTCCCCTCCGGCATGCCACAGTCCAGGTGTTAGTCCCCTTGAAACAACTTTTCCATCACTATTGTGGCCAGAAAGAGTCCCTGTGGGTTTTAAAATTCGCCTGCCTATTGAAGTCTATGGCGGTTCGCCCGGTTCGCCCGTTCACGAACATTTGCGGAAATTCGCGTTCGCCGTTCGCGAACGGAAAATTTTATGCTCGCGACATCTCTAGATAGGACATTAATGGATTTCTTCTCTCACACACTTTTCCAGTCTGCAACTAAGATGGACGCCAGCTTCCTTTTTCTTGACACACAGCAGACTCAAGCTTGAGCACGTGGCTCAAACTTATATAGAGCCTGGGTCACATGCTGCTCTGGCCAATCACAGCCATGCCATTAGTAGGCATGGCTGTGATGGCTTCTTGGAGCAAGTAGTATGACGCTTGTTGACTGGCTGCTGTGCAGCCTATCAAAAAGCGCCAAGAAAGCGCCGAACACCGAACCCAAACTTTTACGGAAATCTTCGGGACTTTACAGTTCGGGTTCGCTCAACCCTACTCCCAACATATTCATATAAATATGACATTTGGCTTGGGTGGGGTTATCCCATAAAAAGTATTAATATGCAATGAGTAGGAAATTGAAAATGAAGGATTATTGCAATATAAAGGGGCGGATTGGCCATAGACCCTACAGGGAAACTGCACAGTGGGCTGATGCCCAGGGGGCCACCTAAGCACTCCTCATGGCTGTCAGTCAAATAAGTGATGCTTCCCTCCTGACTCCTGAATACAACTGTATTGCCTTCTTAAGGCAACTGGAGGAGGAAAGAACATGGCACTTGGTGCCAGCTGGGGAGGTATTTTGTGCTGTTGGTGTGAAACAGCTCTTATTGCATGAACACTGTTATTTTGCTGTTTGTCCACAAGAGGCCGCTGTTTCTCCACACACCTAAACAGACTGCTCAGATTTAAATATTCCTAAGAGGTGTTGATGTGTGTCAAGAAAAAGGAAGCTGGCGTCCATCTTAGTTGCAGACTGGAAAAGTGTGTGAGAGAAGAAATCCATTAACATCCTAGAATGGAATCACCCTTTTGCGACCAGGACTGCGGCCAAGTGAAGCTGATTGTGTCAAGGACGCGGATTACATCCAGGAGAAGGAGTACAGCTGCCAGGATCACTGATGAGAGCTGAAGAGCAAAGCAACGGACCCTGTGGTACCGCACGTGTGTTAGATCATCCTTTGTTCAGTTCGCAGTCACCAGCTGAGGCAGAGCAGACCCGGGTCGGTAAGGCAGAACGTGCACGCACCTCGATATAAGATTGGCACCTAAATACTATAGACTGAGATCAAACCTGCCAGTAGTTAGTACCTGTTGCTGAGTGGCAGGCTACCAAGAATTGCTGCTTGTTTATCACAAAGACTTATCAGTTAAAGTTTTGGTTCGCTCCGGAGAACAGAGAGGACTTCACCATAATCTCCAGTTACCACAGCATGTTTATCGGGAGTGATATATATATATATATATATATATTAGGCATGTGCCACATTACCAGTTTTGGGCAAAAGGGAGGGGGAAATCACTGTATTGGCCAGTAAGATTGTAAGCTGCTGTGTCGCACCGCGGGCTAGCCTGTATCTCACACACACACGATTGTTCCTGTTCGTCAGGGTAATAACAGGTATGGCGAGACAGAGTTAACTCTGCTCGCAGTAGGTAAATTGCGTACGTGTTTTCCAGCTACCATAGTAGGGTGCCGTGCTGTGCGTCAGGGGTCTCAGCCTCTGGGCTGAGTGTATGTAATCTGATTTTATGTTCACTGCATTTGGAACTGTATGTGATATCCTGTTTAATACTACTATTCGGTAAAGTTTCTGTTTTTGTACAAGAGCTGGTGTCAGAGTCGTTTTCCTTGTTCGTGACTTCGCTGTATCCTGAGGAGCACACCCTGGTACACGGCTTACATTGGGGCAGTATTTTGAGATACACTATAGTATTGGCTCTGCTGGGGTGGTATAATGTACAGCAATATGGTATTGCTGTTCCCAACTTCTGTCAATTTGGTCCCAACAACAAAATGGGGCCACTTTTAGTTTTTTCCAGGACCACTTTAAGTTCCTAGTCTGCCCTGGCAATCAGGCCTGCACTTAGCCTTTCTGCTGCCTGAGATAGAAACTGAAATGACTAGCGTCAATATCTGATCGGCAAGTGTCCAACACCTGGCACCCCCACAATCAGCTGTTTGAAGAGGAGGTAGTGCTCCATGCGAGTGGTGCTTCCTCCTCCTTACACTGCCCGTCGTCTTAGAAGGGCAGTGTAATAAAAATAGTTGCTCCAGTTGCTTGAATGGAAAAAGTACTTGTAATTACACAATGCCGCCGTTCCTCAGGAGAAGACACGTAGTGTAATGAACAGGAAGCGGTGCGCGCATCCTGAGGAAAGGTCATCAATATATATTGCTGCACAACCAATTTAAGTGTGTTGCACGGCCTTCCGAAGGATGCAAAAAATTCATGAGTGGCCTATTCCTCCAAATTTGTAGCATCCTCTAGCAGCACAGAGGCAATCAAGACTGGCGCTTAAAATGTTGGTCTTCATAAATGTCACCTATATTCTATATATAATGTAACATAAGTGCACTACTACATTTATGCCTAGGGTTCATTGTACATTGCGGTTTTGTTGTGGTTTATGCCGCGTAGTGCAGGAATGCAGAGGTGGATGCTAAATTGTTACCCCACCACCACCTCACTTTGCCTAATTAGAGATTCGCCTATTGAGTTGGCAATATATGTGTAATAAAAATATTTTTCATTTTTCTATGTAAATTTTCCTCTCGGGTAGCGACCCCTGCTGTTTTTCTTCGTGGTCCATCTTCTCCTGCATTCAGAGTTGGACAAAAATGTTCTGTATCATCTCTGCTCCCTTCCCCTTCTCTCAATGCAGGAATAGTGATCTCATAGTGAAGCAACCCAGATACTTTTCATTCATTCATCCTGATTTTAACATTTATAGCAATATACAGCATGATGGGCATAGAGTCCAGAAATTACTACCAAGACCAGTTAACTTCTGAATAACATTTATTAAGGAAATTATATAAGTATGTATGTGGAGGTAAGGCCTCTTTCACACTTGCGTTGTCCGGATCCGGCGTGTACTCCACTTGCCGGAATTACACGCCGGATCCGGAAAAACGCAAGTGTACTGAAAGCATTTGAAGACGGAACCGTCTTCCAAATGCGTTCAGTGTTACTATGGCACCCAGGACGCTATTAAAGTCCTGGTTGCCATAGTAGGAGCGGGGAGCGGGGGAGCGGTATACTTACAGTCCGTGCGGCTCCCGGGGCGCTCCAGAATGACGTCAGAGCGCCCCATGCGCATGGATGACGTGATCCATGTGATCACATGATCCATGCGCTTGGGGCGCCCTGACGTCACTCTGGAGCGCCCGGGGAGCCGCACGGACGGTAAGTATACTGCTCCCCGCTCCCCACTACACTTTACCATGGCTGCCAGGACTTTAGCGTCCCGGCAGCCATGGTAACCACTCTGAAAAAGCTAAATGTCGGCTCCGGCAATGCGCCGAAACGACGTTTAGCTTAAGGCCGGATCCGGATCAATGCCTTTCAATGGGCATTAATTCCGGATCCGGCCTTGCGGCAAGTGTTCCGGATTTTTGGCCGGAGCAAAAAGCGCAGCATGCTGCGGTATTTTCTCCGGCCAAAAAACGTTCCGTTCCGGAACTGAAGACATCCTGATGCATCCTGAACGGATTTCTCTCCATTCAGAATGCATTAGGATAATCCTGATCAGGATTCTTCCGGCATAGAGCCCCGACGACGGAACTCTATGCCGGAAGACAAGAACGCAAGTGTGAAAGAGCCCTAAAGGCCGCGATGTTAATTATTTAACTAACTAATAAACTGTTAAATAAATATAATAATAAACAACACGTCCTGCTGCCAGATTGTCTTGCCATTAAAATTAGATAGAAATAATAGCCATATATGTAAATCTTCTCTTAACTCTTTTGTTAATCTAATATGTGAGAAAGGTGAGGGAATGCCTTTTATAAAATTATGTAATCTTTTAGAGAAAACTCTACCCATGGGTATGACCCAAGAAATGAAGTTTAAAGAACCCAATAATGATTGTAGTTCTTTTAAAGTGCATTTTCTTCTAGCCAATAACAAATTGATAGAAATTTTGATGTTGTCTATTTTTTCTTCAGGAATACTGAATTCCATTTTGGAAGTATCAATAGTTATACCTAGAAACGTTAATTTGTTAGTTGGAAATACTGTTTTCTCTTCTGCTAATGAGATATTGAAAACATTAGTTATTTAGAAAAAAAATTCCAGTAATAATTGACAGTTGTTAGAATCTCCTCTTCCCATGAATAGGAAGTCGTCTAAGGGCTCTTTCACACTTGCGTTGTCCGGATCCGGCGTGTACTCCATTTGCCGGAATTACACGCCGGATCCGGAAAAACGCAAGTGAACTGAAAGCATTTGAAGACGGATCCGTCTTCAAAATGCGTTCAGTGTTACTATGGCACCCAGGACGCTATTAAAGTCCTGGCTGCCATAGTAGTAGTGGGGAGCGGGGGAGCAGAGGTGGATGCTAAATTGTTACCCCACCACCACCTCACTTTGCCTAATTAGAGATTCGCCTATTGAGTTGGCAATATATGTGTAATAAAAATATTTTTCATTTTTCTATGTAAATTTTCCTCTCGGGTAGCGACCCCTGCTGTTTTTCTTCGTGGTCCATCTTCTCCTGCATTCAGAGTTGGACAAAAATGTTCTGTATCATCTCTGCTCCCTTCCCCTTCTCTCAATGCAGGAATAGTGATCTCATAGTGAAGCAACCCAGATACTTTTCATTCATTCATCCTGATTTTAACATTTATAGCAATATACAGCATGATGGGCATAGAGTCCAGAAATTACTACCAAGACCAGTTAACTTCTGAATAACATTTATTAAGGAAATTATATAAGTATGTATGTGGAGGTAAGGCCTCTTTCACACTTGCGTTGTATACTTACGTTGTATACTTTCACACTTGCAGTATACTTACCGTCCGTGCGGGTCCCGGGGCGCTACAGAATGACGTCAGAGCGCCCCATGCGCATGGATGACGTGTCCATGCGATCACGTCATCCATGCGCGTGGGGCGCCCTGCGTCACTCTGAAGCGCCCCGGGAGCCGCACGGACGGTAAGTATACTACTCCCCCGCTCCCCACTACACTTTACCATGGCTGTCAGGACTTTAGCGTCTTGGCAGCCATGGTAACCATTCAGCAAAAAGCTAAACGTCGGATCCGGCAATGCGCTGAAACGACGTTTAGCTTAAGGCCAGATCCGGATTAATGCCTTTCAATGGGCATTAATGCCGGATCCGGCCTTGCGGCAAGGGTTCAGGATTTTTGGCCGGAGCAAAAAGCGCAGCATGCTGCGGTATTTTCTCCGGCCAAAAAACGTTCCGGTCCGGAACTGAAGACATCCTGAACGGATTTCTCTCCATTCAGAATGCATTAGGATAAAACTAATCAGGATTCTTCCGGCATAGAGCCCCGACGACGGAACTCTATGCCGGAAGAAAAGAACGCAAGTGTGAAAGGGCCCTAAGTAATGTTCAATAACCCATTGTAGAAAAGATGAGAAGGCCTCAAAGTAAAAACCGGAGAAGGTAAAACCCATTGGTAGAGTCTTGTCAAAGAAATATTGGCCCTCGAATTGAAATCCAAGTGAATTAAATCCTTTAGGGTGAATAGGAAGAAGTCTGAATGCAGATTTAATATCTGTTTTGGCTAGGAGTACATTCTTGTCCAATTCCCTTAATTTGACAATGGCCTTATCAAACAATAAACAAGAAACTATTTCATCATTTAATGACTGGTTCTTGGGGAAGGAAAGGTTGTGAACTAAACGGAAAGAGTTAGTTTCTTTTTTAGGGACTAGTCCTAAAGGGGACAAACGGAAATGTTGAAAAGGAGGGGAAGAGAACGGCCAGCAACACTGTCTAATTCAATTTCCTAAAAAAAAATAATCTTTAAATATGGATGGATATAATTTAACAGATTTGAGGTTCTCCATCCAGGAACAGCTAGTCCCGGAAAATTCAAGGACATAGAAGCCGGAAGAAAAACCAGATAATAATAACCTAGCCATCGCTTTGTTAACCAGGGGGTTAACTTTGTTAGTTTCACTGGAGTTGTTGCTTTTTTCCTTGAGTATCTTTTTAAGTTGAGTCCCCAGCTGAACCAAGCTTCTTGAAACACTTGAAAACTGAGTGGCCTCTGCCACAAAAGGAACATTTGTGCCTATATTTGCAATTTGTTTTCATAAATGCAAAGCTTGTTGTTACTTTGTTGGCGAAAATTAGTATTCTGTTGCGGTAACATTAGATTTAGCCATAGGCCAACATCCTTGGATCCCCATTGCATATTAGGGTAAGCTGACAGTTCCTGCCTGAAAGATTCATCATATGAATTCCAAGCTAATCCACCGAAACTTCGATAGGCTTCCAAAATTGAATCCATGTGATAAAATAATCCACAGCAGAACTCTGGTTTACGTTCACACATCACTGCCGCATAAATAGTGAAAGCCTGTAACCAATTAAAAATAGATTTGTTTTTTGTTTCCGGATCCTTATTGTCCTTTAATTCGGTTTTATTACCATAAGATGGGAGTAGGGAATATAAATTAATATATTCGCTGTTCCATATTTTTTCTTTTACTGTGAATGACAGGTGATATAACCGATAGGTAAAATATGACAAATCAAAGCCTCTTTAAGGCAGGATTGATGTATACCCTCTAAATTATTCGTTTGAGGGTTAAAAACAGAGACAAGATTTTTATTTATGACCATAAATCTGTCATTGCCTGACTGAGGATAGACATATGTCTTATCCACCCAGACCTGAGTTAAGGAGTGAGAATCCTCCTTATTTATGTTTGATAACAACTTTAAAAAACTCATTAAGTAAATATAATTTATCATCACTCTGTGGTAGTTGGCTAATAAAATTGCGCAGCATCTGTGTGCCAACCTGACTGTTTTGACTGTTAATCTCACCCTTGTTAATAGGTCCATTAACAGTCGCAGAAGGATGCAGAAGCTCTGTATCACCTGCTTCCTGAACCGAAGGGGTAATAGGTGAGTGTCTTCTTTTCTTTTCTTGTTTTTTCTTTTTTTCCAGAGGAGGTGGAGGAGAGAAGGTCTTTGGTTCCCGGGGACTCCATTTTGAAGGTAAATTTTCCTTCGGGCTGTCACTGCGCATGCGCGCGCCAGTGACATCTGAGATATCGATCCTCTCTGGGCTCATGCTCGGGGCTGCACAGAAGACATGAGAGGAACATCCTGGAGCTTCATCCTAAAAGGTAAGTTCATCAGATAAGTATTTTTGTAGCCAGGTGACTCCTCCTTTAGATTCAGCTTTGTAGATGAGTTGCTTGGAAAGTTCTTCCATAGGTAAGTATAATATAGGTACTGTCTGTTTGTTGTCCAGTGCCGTGAATGCGCACAGACCGTTATCTCCTTCTATTACAGGTACCTGGAATTTCCGTTGAAGAGAAGGACCAATCACCATTCTCCAAGGGCACCTGCAACTTTTCCCAGACGTCATTCGCCTATGAGTTCACCAATCAAATCCTGTTGCCAGGTAAGAAATCAATAACTTTATTATACACCTCATGCACCTATACAATGAACGGAACCATGCCATCATGTGTTCCCTTCATTGTATACACACTTCCGGGCCCATACAATCTCTTTCTCTACACTAGACTCTAGTGGAGAAGGAAAGTATTACATACTGTAGTGCTATTTATTAGTCGAGCTGCTGGGTTTATGAGTGAGAGGCTATTTTCTATGCAGAGGAGAAAACCTTAAAGGGATTGTCTGGGTTCAGAGCTGAAACCGGACATATCCCCATGTTTCCCCACTCGGCCTCTCTGACATGAACATCAGAGCATTCATGCTCTGATGCTCTCCCTTGACTTGTGCTGAAAAGGGCTTTTTGTGGAGATCTGGTGATGTACCAAGCTCTCCATGGGTAAGGTAGCAGTGAGCCCGGTGACATCACCGGTACTAATGGGTGTGCTCCTTGTATACCCACTGATCAGCTGTTAGAAGAGAAAGCAGCACTCATACAAGCTCTGCCTTGTCTTCATTGTTTACCTGCTCACCATCGCAACAGCAGTGGTGAGTAGGTGTGATTAGATCTCAGCCGTCCAATTCCCATTCAATAGGACTGCTCCTTCCTGTTCAAGTGAATAGGACAGAGCCGTCCCATAAAAGTGAATGGGACGGGGTAGTTGTAATTACACCTGCTCACTATGGCAACCGCAGAAATGAAGGGAAGGCAGCGTTATTATGAGTGCTGCTTTTTCTTCAGCTGATTGGCGGGAATCAATATAAATAAAGTGGGCAACCTCTTCAAGGGGAATTGAGTGTAGATTGGGGGGAAACATTTTTTTATTTTATTTTAGCACAAACCCGCAACATGACAAATTGTGAAAAAAGTGAAAGGGTTTGAAGACTTTCCAAATGCATTGTATCCAATCCAGCAAACCGCGTCACAGCCATTGAGAGAAAACAGCTCACTTTCTCCATGGCTGTGAGCCGTCCAATCGCAGAGGACCACATCTGAGAGGAGATGCCCACTGAGAAAAGCTGCCGTCTCCTTCTCCCTGTACCGATGCTATTGATTAGCATACAGTGCGGGAAACCAGAATGGGGGCACAGTGGGGCAAAGGAAGAGCATATCAGGAAAAAAAATTAGCAATATGTTTATGGTAGTGTCCCTTTAACACCTCCAGTTTCTGTATGAGTACATCTTTATCACATCTTCACCCAGCTGACTGTCATTTAGTGCAGTTACAGAAGAAGACTAATCGAATCTCTGTATCAACAGTTGATGAGGAGAGTCCTTGGTAATGTATAAATATTGTTTTATGTTCTCGTTTATGAAACATTTCATGCTTTAATGGATTTTTAAAGTAAATGTTTGACGCTCCGACTCACTACAATGTTAGAAGAAAACAAGAGCATCACCTCCAGCCGGATAAGCATTTATGTTCTCACTTAATTTATTCTGCAGACTTTTTTTTCCCTTCCATCTAGTTCTAGGTCAGTTTAGATAGAACGCATCGGACCATCTGCTTTACAGATTTTAATTGTAGCATCCTTTCCATAATGACTTCTGGTACTCTCTATCTGCCAAATGCACTGACATGCCAATCTAAGGATCTGCTTTAGCTTTTATTAGTTCATGCCGTCTTATTGGGTTTTGAAGAAGAAAACAGAAATCTCAACACATGCATGTAGGAATAGCTCATGAGTGGAGTTTCAAATATCACATCAGCCGTTCACTATTTTCTGTATCCTTTATCTATATAGATCGCTGGTATTGCTTCTTTCCTTTCATTTATCCTCATTTAATTTTTTTTTATTTCAAACTGGCTATAGATGCCAAAACTTTAGGACAGTACTATCAACATTTTTTCTCAAATATTAGCAGTCGATATGTGAATATTCTATGTAAATTTTTCTTTCAAAAATGGGTGAATAGTTTTCTGTATATTTTTCACTCTATGTATTTTCTGCTTCCTTTCCTTTCCTTTCCTGGCTATCAACTTCTTCCTTTGTTTGAAATTTTAGTTCTGCAAACAGCCTAGCTTAAAGGGGTTGTCAAATGAAAAATATTCTGCAGTTTTCAAATCAGCACCTGGATCTGAATACTTTTAGAATTGCATGCAATTAAAAATTTAGCTTAGCCAGTGAGTTATTCAATAAAATATATCTGTATAGCGCCACCTGCTGTTAGTTTTTTCCTTTGTCCACGGTGGACGCACATGCTCAGTCAGTTCCATTCTTCAACTGCTTCCTGAACTGTGACAGCTGCAACAGAAAAGACACACCCCCTGGGCTGCAGCAGAAAAGAAATGCCCCCTGACTTGGCTGTCAGCTTGATATAAATCTAGCAAAGCAATTGGAACAATGAATGGGGAGATCTATGTATCCATGTGATGTAGAGCAGCAAATTCAGGAAACCAATATACAGGGTGGGCCATTTATATGGATACACCTTAATAAAATGGGAATGGTTGGTGATATTAACTTCCTGTTTGTGGCACATTAGAATATGTGAGGGGGGAAACTTTTCAAGATGGGTGGTGACCATGGCGGCCATTTTGAAGTCGGCCATTTTGAATCCAACTTTTGTTTTTTCAATAGGAAGAGGGTCATGTGACACATCAAACTTATTGGGAATTTCACAAGAAAAACAATAGTGTGCTTGGTTTTAACGTAACTTTATTCTTTCATGAGTTATTTACAAGTTTCTGACCACTTATAAAATGTGTTCAATGTGCTGCCCATTGTGTTGGATTGTCAATGCAACCCTCTTCTCCCACTCTTCACACACTGATAGCAACACCGCAGGAGAAATGCTAGCACAGGCTTCCAGTATCCGTAGTTTCAGGTGCTGCACATCTCGTATCTTCACAGCATAGACAATTGCCTTCAGATGACCCCAAAGATAAAAATCTAAGGGGGTAAGATCGGGAGACCTTGGGGGCCATTCAACTGGCCCACGATGACCAATCCACTTTCCAGGAAACTGTTCATCTAGTAATGCTCGGACCTGACACCCATAATGTGATGGTGCACCACCACATTATGGGTGTCAGGTCCGAGCATTCCTAGATGAACAGTTTCCTGGAAAGTGGATTGGTCATCGTGGGCCAGTTGAATGGCCCCCAAGGTTTCCCGATCTGACCCCCTTAGACTTTTATCTTTGGGGTCATCTGAAGGCAATTGTCTATGCTGTGAAGATACGAGATGTGCAGCACCTGAAACTACGGATACTGGAAGCCTGTGCTAGCATTTCTCCTGCGGTGTTGCTATCAGTGTGTGAAGAGTGGGAGAAGAGGGTTGCATTGACAATCCAACACAATGGGCAGCACGATGAACACATTTTATAAGTGGTCAGAAACTTGTAAATAACTCATGAAAGAATAAAGTTACATTAAAACCAAGCACACCATTGTTTTTCTTGTGAAATTACCAATAAGTTTGATGTGTCACATGACCCTTTTCCTATTTAAAAAACAAAAGTTGGATTCAAAATGGCCGACTTCAAAATGGCTGCCATGGTCACCACCCATCTTGAAAAGTTTCCCCCCTCACATATACTAATGTTCCACAAACAGGAAGTTAATATCACCAACCATTCCCATTTTATTAAGGTGTATCCATATAAATGGCCCACCCTGTATATATCCAAAATGTGTAAGCTAAGTTATGCTACTATTAGACCAGTGTTCACACTGTTTCTAGTTTATCTACAATAAAGAGGAAGTTTTTCTTGAAGTTACTTAAGTGCTGGACTTGGTTTCCTGAATTTTCTGCTGATCTCTGGGCATGTCCATGTACCGTGTAACTTCACTTCAGCAAGGTGAACTGGTTCACTGCATTTGTCATGACATGTGAGGTACAGGGCTGGTTCTAGCTTTGTTAGGGTTCATTCACACGTTCGTAAGTGTTCTGCGAATCTTCAAATTGCGGATCCGCAAAACACGGACACTGGCAATGTGCATTCCGCAATTTGCGGACAGCACATCGCCGGCACTATAATAGAAAATGCCTAATCTTGTCCGCAATTGCAGACAAGAATAGGACATGTTCTATTTTATGGCGGAAACGGAAGCACGGATGCGGAAGTGCGGATCCGCAAATGCGGATGCGGACAGCACATTCCGGCCCCATTGAAAATGAATGGGTATGCACCCGTTCCGCAAAATTGCGGAACGGATGCAGACCCATTTTGCGGACGTGTGAATGGACCCTTAGAAAGAGACAGTCATGTACTACAGGTGAAACTCGAAAAATTTGAATATCGTGCAAAGTTCATTTATTTCAGTAATGCAACTTAAAAGGTGAAACTCAGGATACTTTCACACCAGCGTTTTTCTTTTCCGGCACTGAGTTCCGTCATAAGGGCTCAATACCGGAAAGGAACTGATCAGTTTCATCCCCATGCATTCTGAATAGAGAGAAATCTATTCAGGATGCATCAGGATGTCTTCATTTCAGTCACTGAACGGCGTTTTGGACGGAGGAAATACCGCAGCATTCTGCGGTATTCTCTCCATCCAAAATTCAGGATCAGTTGCGGGAATGCCGAATCGGGCATTACTTTAAATTGAAATGTATTAGTGCCGAAATGTATAAAAAATACCGGAATGCCAGATCCGTCCTTCTGATCTGCGCATGTGCAGACCTGTAAAAATGTGATAAACGGAGAGACGGATTCGTTCTCGCAATGCATTTGTGAGACGGATCCGCATCCGGATCCGTCTAGAAAAATGCTGTCCGTTTGCATGCAGATTGCCTGATCCGGCAGGCAGTTCCAGGGACGGAACTGCTTGCCGGATCACTCTGCCGCAAGTATGAAAGTAGCCTAACATATGAGATAGACTCATTACATTCAAAGCGAGATATTTCAAGCCTTTATTTGTTATAATTTGGATGATTATGGCTTATAGCTTATGAAACCCCAAAGTCACTATTTTGAGGTACCCTTTGATCAGAGGATATGGATTAATTAGCTGACTAGAGTGTGACACTCTGAGCCTAGAATATTGA
The DNA here is from genome assembly GCF_905171765.1 of Bufo bufo. Lineage (NCBI taxonomy): Eukaryota > Metazoa > Chordata > Amphibia > Anura > Bufonidae > Bufo > Bufo bufo. The sequence continues at coordinate 184,667,904 of NC_053391.1, read as the reverse complement.
ACCTTTTCACAAAATTCTAATTTTAAGCTGCATTAATGCAATTCCTTTTAATTTGCATTACTGAAATAAATAGACTTTTGCACAAGTTTCACCTGTATATGATATCTACTGATTAGACCATTCATACTGACCATAGAGGAAAGGGGAAGAGTGACCTAATTATGGCATCACACATTACACTGATCAGTGCAGTGCTCTTCTGTATACATCTTTATCTAAGATTATCAGGAAAACAGTAGATTGGTCATACTGTTATCTTAATTCTACCACATATTATTATCCTAACAGAAAACCTCTCACAGCAGCAGTAAACAAAATAACGGGCTCCTTATCTATATGGCAGTTTTACCTCTCCATGCTGACTGCTACAGAAGCACAATATATTTTATTTAATTTTCAGTGGCATAGTACTGCCAAAATGAAAAAGAATAACAGACAAAATTGTAAAAATAATGTTTTCTATGACTATGGAGTTATAAAAATACTCCATTCTTTACCTGGCCCTATACAATCAGCAATACCATAGATAAAGTTAATTGGTGCTCATTTAAAACTCTCTTATTCCAGCTGATGCAAAATTTAAAAAAAGGGGGGATAGTAGACAGAACATTTTCATTTTTTCATTTTTGTTTTTAATTCCCAATTTCCCAGCTTTCCAATTTTATTTTTTTCCAGTCACAGGCTTGTTTTTTTGCAGGACAAGTTGTACTTTCTAATGGCACTATTTAATATTCCATAAAATATATTGGGAAAAAATTATTAATTGTGTGAAAATGGAGAGAAAATGCAATTATGCCATTGCTTTACTGGTGTAGTTCACTCTGTGGTATAAAATACATTCATTTTCTCTGCAGGTCTGTACAATTACAGTGATACCAAATTTATGTACTTTTTGATATGTTAAAAAAAAAGAATATATATATATATATATATTTAGTGGTGTAGGAGAGTACCTGGGGTGGTGGTAGACGGGAGGTATGTGCCACCGGGGGTCCTGGGCCCAGTGGAGTAAGAGCCGGAAAAGTGCATTTTGCAGTGGATCCGGGCCGGCTCTTATTGGGAGCAGGCAGATATGCGGGCGGGTGCCTGTCTCCCCACGGTCCAGGCCAGGTTTTGCAGGGAAGGGTTAAAACCCGACCAGCAACAAGGGTGTGGTGCGCAATGTGGAACTTCTGTGTTTTCTGGCTGTGAGAGTAAGAAGTGGAGGTGAGCTGGGCTGCGTGCTGAGGCCTGTAAAGGAGTGCGCAGGGACCCGCAGCTGAAGCCAGGAGGGATCCGTATTCCGTGGCTAGATGCCGGACCCATGGACTTACTTCACCAAGGAGAAAAAGGTGACATTACTCCTGGCTTTAAATAGACTTTGCTTTATGTGATGGAAACAGGCCTCAAGTAGCCTGCACCAGGGACTTGCTGTGTTTGAACTATTATTTTGCTGTTGTGTGTGACCACCCTCCCTATGAACTGCACCGTCTTTCACAAATATGCACCTTGTGAATAAACAAAGCATCGTGTTTTACACCAAGACCGGTCTGTGTTGCCTCTATACTGCACTCGCTACCACTGCCTACCAGAGCGGATCCCCACAATTGGTGGCTTCAGCGGGCAAACAGCAAAATTGTGTTGTTTGGACTGTATGTCATATATTAAGCCGGCAAGTTTTGTGGCTCCAGATAAGATGGAGGAGGCCATTAGACACTTGGTGCAAAGTAATGAGGAGGCTACTCGGAGACATGAGGAAGCCCTGAGAGACCAGCGGCAGTTGAATAGTCTACTGGCCCAGCAACTGGTGACTATGCAGGAGTCCATGCGTGTGTTACAACTAGTGATGAGCGGCAGGGGTCATATTCGAATTCGCAATATTTTGCGAATATTTTGTAGAATATTCGTCAAATTAGCAAATTCAAAAATTCGCGATTTTTTTTTTTTTACTCAAAAAATCGGAAAGGTAATGATTGTGTAATATGCGAATTTTCGGATTCAAATTTTTTATTGCGAATTTTTCAACTTACAACTATTAGACAAAGAAGATTATATCACTATATTAGCTAAATTGCTCTATTCGATTTTTTTCGAATATTCTCTATATTGCTATAACTTCGTTTTTTAGAATATTTGTAATATTCTAAAACAAGAATATATAGCAACATAGCGAATATTAAAAAATAACGAATATAGAGCAAAATTCGCAAACACTACTACTCCTAAAGTCAAGTATATTGCAGCCTTCTTATTGGCCCACAAGCTAGAAGCAGTGAGGGATCATCTGTAGTGATAAAAAAAAAAAAAAAGGAAAAAATTCGAATATTCGAAATTTCGAATATATATAACAATATTCGAAATTTTCGCGAATTTTCGAAGTACCTATATTCGCGATAAAAATTCGAAATTCGAATATTCGTGATCAACACTACTCACGATATGGTAACATTCTTGCTTATCTGAGCATGCATATTTATTTATTGGGGAGAGGGGAATAACCCATTTCCAAACCCCTTTTACAAGAATAAGTGATGGGCATGTTGAAATCTATACACATTCGATAAGTGTTTTTTTTAAGCATAAGTTTATTATTTGCTGATTATACAATTGATATACGTATAATAACTCAGGTCCATTCATCTGCAGAATAACATTCAGCTGTTGTTGCCCTCTTTAGATGTTCCTTCATCTCAGTGATGATATACTGAGAATTCAGCTGCAGATGTTGTCACAGTCTGAAAATACAGATATGGTTAGATTTCAGAATAGTTATAGGGCTGACGAATATATTGCATGATATATTTACAGAAAATTCTACATGAGGTTACATGGGAAAAGGAGAAAAAAAGAAGTGAGGACAGTACCTACCAAATAGCCCTGATGTTCTTGATATTGATCAGATTGATGAAGTTCTTGATTTTTGGAATTATTAATGATTAATTAGGTTGTTTGATTGGTTCTCTTTCAGTTGATGCTGCGGATGTTCTTGAAGATGTTAATAATCACATAATTGTGATGATAATAATGATGTTAAAGTGTAGTTGGTGATCACTTCCTGATTATATTGATATTTTTGCTGTTTCTGATCATTAGAATTTTTTTTTTTTTTACAATGATACTAATGATGTTGTTGATGTTTCTGACTATGATGATGTTCTTGACATTATTATTAATATTTATAATTGATGGTGATATTCTTTTTGATCTTTTTGATGTTTCTGATGATTAAGATGTTACATAAGGATGATAGGAATGATGGTATTATCTGGATTACATCTTCCTTTCCATTTAGCCGACCACTGATGTGGTCCAGTTCTGAACTTCCTTCTTATCAATGTCATTGAAGGGACTCTCTGTTGAACAGTAGAAGAGAAGATATTATGAATAGTTCTCTAGTTTGAATGGTACAAGTCTAAATAAAACTGGTGTCAATATATAGTTGTTATATCTAGATTGCAGCTGTTCTATCCATCTCTATAGGACTGCTAGAAATAGATAAGTATGAAGCTTGGACATCTCTGGCAGTCCCATAGAAATAAATGGAGCAGCAGCAGCATGCACGACTATGGCTGCATTCACTGCAGGGACTCAGGCTATTTTCACACAAGCGTATCAAAATCTATCCATATTCTGGCTCTGGTATACTCACAGATTCTGGATGATTATTTTAGGTTAAACATATTCAGAAATATAGAAAATTCTGAAGGGTTCATAAATGTTCAGGTAGCACCCTACATCACTTCTACTGTAATGATTATTAATAACAATCCTGTCAGATTTAGAATAATAAGAACATTTTAAATTTGTTGAATATAACAACTTCATTTTACTAAGGCTCATACAAGCAACGCAGCATCTTTAAACAACTGATCGGAGAGGAGGTTCCAGGGGTCGAAACCCCCGGTGATCTGATGTAAATGACCTATTCTGAAGATAAGCCATCAATATTGGCCTTCCAGAAAACCCCTTTATCGGACTTGTATATCACTGTAACAAATTCAGCACCAGATGCCTCAATTATTAATGCTCTAAAAATCTTTCATTCTGGTTCCCACAGCCACAACAATGACAGCTATAGTGACTGACAGTAGTGGGACCCCATGTAGATTAGTTATATTATTGTTACCTTGGTTATCTACCAAGACTTCCCGCAGCTCATCTTCTCTATGAGCTTTTATTTTCTGCCTAAAGATAAAAAATAGGTGTTACAATGATAACACAGTATATGAAATAACAGCAAATGTTCCTGGTACAACAAACAGTAACTTGACCAGGATACAACAATCACCGATAAGAATCAATGGTCTCCTCTCAGTGATCTCTGTGCAGGATCATATTCTTGCCTCATAGTTCCCTTCCTCTTTCTGTACAGACATCACAAAGTAACAGCAGAAAATTAAAGGGGTTGTCCGACATACCCATATTTTCACCCAGGCAGCACCCCTGATGTTAGCATCGTAGCATCTCATGCTAGATTGCGCAGGGCACGGGCTCTTTTGTTTACAATAACACACTGCTGGGCGGAAGCCGTTTTACTGGCTAGGGCAGCGCTAAAGTCCGCCCATCAGTGCTGGTGACGTCACCGGGCAGCCCCATGGTGAGCCCGGTTCATCACCGGAACTCCTGAAAATCCCTTTACCCTGCACGTTTTAGCGCAGGGCAAAGGAGAGCACCGGAGCATGAACTGCTCCGATGCTCAAGTCAGGGGGGCTGCCTGGGTGAAAATGGAGGTATGTCCGGGTTCAGCTCTGAACCCGGACAACCCCTTTAATAAACCTACATGTGTCCATAATGGACCATTCACTATATGAAAATCAAGTATAATACATGAATGAGGTCAATAACTCACCAGATGTAATGAAGCAGCCAGACAATAAAAGCAAATGCTAATATTGACAGAAGAAAAAACAAATTGTCCAATTTGATAACGTCTGTATAATAAGAAAATGGTTAGAAAATTATTCATTGAGGCAATTGCTACTTATACTTTACTGCATATTGCATCTTATCACCAGGAAGACCCTCTGAATATTTATTATAGAAAATGACCTGTGCTAGTTACCCACCATGTGTCTACTGGATTGTGATACCTTATACCTAGAATAAAATCCTACTGTACCATCTCTGTCTCATGTCAACTCAAAGAACTCAATCAGCTAATCATCATATATGTACCTCTGTATAGCACTGTGGTATTAATCTTATGTAATACCCCTATTGTAAGATAATTCATACATTTCCAGGTGGAATAACAAAGGAATGTCAAAATGCAGAGTTCCGTGAATAGATTCTTAGTAATTATTGTGTCACCGATGTCTCATTTACACGTGTTCTACAGCTAGAATTTCAGGTAACAAACTTTAAATGGGTATTTCTGGTTGATTTTACACATTGTACAATTCAAAAATATAGAAACAACTCTAGAGAGTCTACAAACAGGATCGTTTTATGGGCATTATGACTACACTATTGTATTGTAGACCCCTGAAAAGACTTTGGTAGCAAATTGTCCTTGAGATCAAACATGGTTGGTAACTCAGATTTTACTATAGAGCTCAGCTATACATTACTTTTTAGTCACGGACAAGTTTTGGGATTCTAATGAAAGATAACATACACAAGTGTCTGGAGGTACTTACCTGCCATCGCTCTCCTCGCCTTCACTTTACCCTCAAAGAGCTCAGTCAGCTGGTCAGCCGGTACACCCCCCTGCTCAGCATTGTGACATCATCCTGATGTCATAGATGTAAGATTCTTATTGTCAGGTGTCCTTTGATTTGATAATGATAACTAAAAGCTGCCTAAAGTCATTTAAGTTGTTCTTGACCAAGCAATTTTCCATTTCTTTATTTCCATTTTTTACTCCCTGTTTTCCAGAGCTAACTTTTTTTGATCTTTCCATTCATATAGCCTATTAGGGATTCTTTATTTAGTTGTACTCTCTAATTACACCATTGAATATTGCATATGATGAAGTGGGAGCTGAAAAAAAAAGTCTGCAGAGGGTGCAATTGCAAAAAAACAAAAAAAAAAACCACCATTTTGTTAGAGTTTTATGGGGTTAGTATGTTAACTTCATTCTCCGGGTCAGTATGATTACAGAGAAAACACATTCGTTTAGTTTCTCTAAACTAGTTTTTTTTTCTGTTTTATTATTAAATAACAACTTTGAATCACCATATTCTGACTTACTGTTTTATATTTAAGTCTATGGAACTGGGTCGGGGCTCATTTTTTGCAGGGTAATCGTTTCAATTAATACCATTTTGGAGTGTGTATAACTCCAGTTTTTATTCATTTTTTTGAAAGGTAAAAAAAACGTGAATCAGCTATTTAAATAGTATTTTCTGTTACACCGTTCACCATACATTGTTAATACTTTAGTGTTTTTTTGGTTCGGGAATTTTGGGATGTGGCGATGCTAATGATATTTATTTTTATTGCTTATTTTTATTATGGGGAAAAGGGAGTAAATTGAATTTTTATACATTTTTTATTTTTTAAAACATTATTTTTTTTTACTTTTTTCATATATTTTAAGTCCCCCTATGGGACTTTAAACAGTGATTGTCTGATCCCTTCTCCCACAGACTTTTTAAACAGGAACAGAATTAATTTTATCATTTAACTGCTTATAATGCATGTAATGTATGTTATGCTTGTAACCGGTGAGAGGGGGCTTTCCACTTTTAGAAAATCATCCCTAAGTGCACCCCTCACTGCTCATGTCTATATATATATATATATATATATATATATATATATATATATATATATAAAACTGGAGCATACCTAGAAAAGGCTATGACTCATAAAAAATTTGAGCAGGGCCCCCTGAGCAACTTCCCAGCAACACCTCTCCAGCAGCAAGTCAATACCACCCAGACTTGCTATACAAATTCCTACAATTCACAGACTACCACCCAAATAAAACGTATCTTTTAATAAATATGCATTAAAAAGTAACCCCCCATTAACGTAAAGAAGGTAATAAACATATACAAAATAATAAATGGGCTGTGAAGATCAGGGCTATTATGTAGATAAAGATAGAGTCCCTAAATAGAGACTTACCCTTATCCTGCCCCTATGCTTTCCTGCCCTTCCTACAAACGGAATGGCCGCCCCGACAGGGGCGATCCCGTATTCAGGAACCTCCTGATTGCCCCTGGATGACCCTAACAAGGGGGGGGGGGGGAAGATGCCCAATGTGATGGTGTGGCCTAGAGCAAGTTTATTGGATGACTTAATTTAAATACCAAAAACAAAAACAACAGTCATAGATATACAAATTATTCATTAATAAAATGTCAGATACTGTTTCCACTCACAATGAAGAAAAATGTACTCAGTCGCCAATAATTAGCAACTCATTGCATATTAGTCTCATTCAATGTTCCAATTTTATAGTCCCGTAATTCCAACGCGTTTCGGCCTGTATAATTTAGGAGCTCAGGGGACCATGAAAAAGTAACTGTCAATAGTGCTGCCCTCAAGCAGTGGTAACACAAATATAGAGATCCAACAAAATGCTGCTACCAAGAGCAACCAATACTGCAAGCAATCAATCACCATTTGTAGTGGCCAGTAGGTCATCCGGCCTTCTATTATGCAATAAGCACAGATATACCAGTAAAAAGGTCACTCATTAATATGGCCATTCTATGGTCCAGGTTTATAGATGACATTCTGAAACGAAAGAGGATTTTGAGTTATTTTTGGATGAGCTTAACCAGGGACATGATAACCTTTCTGGACACACGAGTCAAAAGAGATGACAATAACTCTATAAAGACCACTTTATTTTGCAATAAAACATCTACCAACAGTTTGTTGAGGTGGGATAGCTTCCAGCTGAGATCACTTAGAAGGGGCATCCCTAAGGGGCAGTTCCTTAGGGTGCGCAGGAACTGTTCGAATTATAGTGACTTCACTAAGTAAGCATCCCACCTTTTCCATCGTTTCAAGCCATGGGGATACCCTGACTCCCGTCTGTACAAAGCTTGGGGGCATGCAGACTCTGTGGACAGGCATACTCTACTTCAACCAAAAAAGAGAGATGACCCATTAGGAGTGATTAGGATTATTGCCACCTTTAAAACCGCATCCCAACAAGTTCGCGAGATTTTAGGGAGATACTGGTCTCTATTATAAACAGACCCGGATTTGGAGAAGGTTCTCCCAGATTACCTAGCAATAGCATTTAGGAGGGGACGCATCATAGGGGACACATTGGTACATAGTGACTTTGAAACTCCATACAAGAGTACGTGGCTCTCCAATCGGAAATTAGGGACCTTCAGATGTGGAAAATGTAAGGCATGCCCCTTTGTGGCGATAGGGGACACCTTTACCGACAGTACTCAGAGACATATTTATAGTACTCTCTCATTTGCAAACTGTAACATGGTGGGGTTTGTGTATCTGGCCCAGTGTGATTGTAGATATAAATATGTTGGTAAAACTTGTAGGATGTTTAGGAAGAGAATCTTTGAACATGTGGGAGATATTCATAATAAGCGTGACGGAGGCAAGATACGATCATTGCGTTTCTCCATGATTGAGACAATAAATCAATCCATAAGTGGTGGAGACTTTGATAGGATCCTAAGACAGAAAGAGTCTAAATGGATTTACACCTTAAATACTGTTGCACCTACTGGTCTTAATGAAAGTATTGATTATACATGTTTTTTTTGTGAACAACCAACCAATGAATTATACAATAGGCATCTATCTCCCTATCCTTTTTGGTACATAATGCTTAAGGGGAATGTGTAGCCAACTCCTTTAGTACCATGGACCTGTTTGCCCTTTGTGTAGCGTTGTAACCTCTTTGATGGTCTCAGTTTGGTATATAAAACATAGAGGTTTATTTATCTTTCAGGCTTGACCCACTCTTGTTTAGTCTAATATCATCCTGCTACTCATATACATGGCCTTGCAAAAGTATTCACCCCCTTGACTTTTTTTGTATTTTGGTGCTTCACAACCTGGAATTAACATGGATTGTTTGAGGATTTGCATCATTTAATTTACAGAACATGCCCACAACTTTGAAGATTTTTTTATTTTTTATTGTGAAACAAACAACAAATAGGACAAAATAACAGAAAAAGTCAATGTGTATAACTATTCACCTCCCTAAAGTCAATACTTTGTAGAGCCACCTTTTGTGGCAATTACAGCTCCAAGTCGCTTTGGATAAGTCTCTATGAGCTTACCACATCTTACCACTGGGATTTTTGCCCATTCCTCCTTGCAAAACTGCTCCAGCTCCTTCAAGTTGGATGGTTTGCGCTTGTGAACAGCAATCTTTAAGTCTGACCACAGATTTTCTATTGGATTGAGATCTGGGCTTTGACTAGGCCATTCCAACACATGTTTCCCCTAAACCACTCAAGTGTTGCTTTAGCAGTGTGTTTGGGGTCATTGTCCTGCTGGAAGGTGAAATTCCGTCCTAGCCTCAAATCATTCACAAAGTGGTACAGGTTTTGCTCAAGAATATCCCTTTATTTAGCACCATCCATTTTTCCCTCAACTCTGACCAGTTTCCCAGTCCCGGCTGCTGAAAAACATCCCCACAGCATGATGCTGCCACCACCATGTTTCACTGTGGAGATGGTGTTCTCTGGGTGATGTTATGTGTTGGTTTTGCGCCAGACATAGCGTTTTCTTTGATGGCCGAAAAGTTGAATTTAATCTCATCAGACCAGAGCACCTTCCTCCATACATTTTGGAAGTCTCCCACATGCCTTTTCGCAAACTCACAACGTGCCTTTTTGTTTTTAGCTGAAGGTAATGGCTCTCTTCTGGCCACTCTGCCATAAAGCCCAACTCTATGGAGCATATGGCTTATTGTCGTCCCATGTACAGATACTCCAGTCTCTGCTGTGGAACTTTGTAGCTCCTCCAGGGTTACTTTAGGTCTCTGTGCTGCCTCTCTGATTAATACCCTCCTTGCCCGGTCCGTGAGTTTTGATGGATGGCCGTCTCTTGGCAGGTTTGCTGTTGTGCCATGTTCTTTCCATTAGGTTATAATAGATTTGATGGTGCTCCTGGGGATCATCAAAGATTTGGATATTTTTTTATAACCTAACCCTGACTTGTACTTCTCAACAACATTGTCCCTTACTTGTTTGGAGAGTTCCTTGGTCTTCATGGCAGTGTTTGGTTAGTGATGCCTCTTGCTTAGGTGTTGCAGCCTCTGGGGCCTTTTAAAAAAGGTGTGTATATGTAATGACAGATCATGTGACATTTAGATTGCACAGGTGGACATCATTTCACTAATTATGTTACTTTTGAAGGTAATTGGTTGCACCAGAGCTTTTTATGGGCTTCCTAACAAAGGGGGTGAATACATATGCACATGCCAATTTTCTGTTTTCTATTTCTAAACAATAGTTTTATTTATCTATTTTTCCTATTTTACTTCACTTAGACTATTGTGTTCTGATCGATCACATCAAATTCAGATTAACAAAACATTGAATTTAAGGCTGTAATGTACCAAAATATGAAAAAAGTAAATGGGAGTGAATACTTTTGCAAGGCACGGTATTAAACTTATTTATATATACCCTTTCCAGCTTTATTTATATATACCCTTTCCAGCTTTATGCAAGTCAACAATTCTTAATCGTAGGTCTTCTGAGAGCTCTTTTGTGCGAGGCATCATTCACATCAGGCAATGCTTCTTGGAAAAGAAAACCCAGAACTAGTGTGTGTTTTTTATAGGGCAGGGCAGCTGTAACCAACACCTCCAATCTCATCTCATTGATTGGACTCCAGTTGGCTGACACCTCACTCCAATTAGCTCTTGGAGATGTCATTAGTCTAGGGGTTCACATATTTTTTCCACCTGCACTGTGAATGTTTACATGGTGT